>NW_011493997.1:12595-13351 GCF_000754665.1 Bison bison bison | reverse complement strand
GTTCTCAAGTTTCTACTTATTCTTTATATGGCTTTTCATTTACCAACTTCTCTAAGTAAGACACTTGAACTACATGGTGTACTCATTATAGCTGATGGGATCTCAACATTCCCTTCTCCCCCCAACTCAGACTTTACCTTAATTACTCTTTATAAAAAGCTCACCTTTTAATATCTACAAAAGATATTTCAGGAACTTTCAAGCCCTGGGTTATTGACTACTGACAGCCAGATTTCATAAGAACCTATAAATAGGGAACTGAATGAACTTAATACAATTATAATCAGCCCAAGAGTAAAAAGCTCACATTAACACAGTTGTCTTATGGCATCAAGCTCACAATAACTCAGTTGTCTTACATTTCAGTTTTCTTACCTACCCCCTAACATATTATTAATGAAAATAAAATCTTCTCACATGTACTTGCAGAGAAGGCAATGGCACCCCACTCCAGTACTCTTGCCTGGAAAATCCCATGGACGGAGGAGCCTAGTAAGCTGTAGTCCATGGGGTCGCTAGGAGTCGGACACGACTGAGCGACTTCACTTTCACTTTTCACTTTACTGCATTGGAGAAGGAAATGGCAACCCACTCCAGTGTTCTTGCCTGGAGAATCCCAGGGATGGGGGAGCCTGGTGGGCTGCCGTCTCTGGGGTCACACAGAGTCGGACATGACTGAAGCGACTTAGCAGCAGCAGCAGCAGCACATGTACTTGACTATAAACATCTCCGTATTTAACTGCATAGGACAGAATT
>NW_011493997.1:12293-12495 GCF_000754665.1 Bison bison bison | reverse complement strand
CACATTAAATAATAGAGAAAGACTGAGTGTGCTGTGTTAGTCGCTCAGTCGTGTCCATGTCTTTGAGACCTTATGGACTGTAGCCCACCAGGCTCCTCTGTCTATGGGATTCTACAGCTAAGAATACTGGAGCAGGTAGCCATTCCCTCCTCCAGGGGATCTTCCCAACCCAAGGATCAAGCCCAGGTCTCCTGCATCGCAG
>NW_011493997.1:9502-12193 GCF_000754665.1 Bison bison bison | reverse complement strand
TGCTGGATGGTATTTTCTGGGGTTATATATAGACTCACAAATTGAATAGGGAAGCTTTCCTCAGTATAATGAAAAAAATAAAAATGATTAGTGTGCTTTGCCACTCACCGGTTTCTTCTGAACCTCTTGCCTCCAAATAGCATTTTTATTAAAATATTAAAGGAAACTAACTTTTATTGAAAGAGAAAGGTATTGGGCTACATCCTTTTATATAAATGGCATCTTATTTAATTCTCCCATAACTCTAGAAGATGCTATTAGGCCCATTTTTGAATGAGGAAATTCACAGACAGAGAGACTAGTAACTTGCTCAAAGTCAAATGTGTAGGTAATATCAGAACTGGGAGTGAATCCAGGTCCTTTGATTCTAAATCCCACATTATTCTTCCCATACACTCCCTTGCAAATCATATGTTTCAATAAAATTGAACATTTAAAACATTATTTAAATGAATAAAAACTCCCAGCCACAGTCAGAGAGTGTACCAAGTTATCAATGACTTTAATCCAACTATGTTTTTTCTTCCAGCTTAGACTATAATACTTCTTCCAACCCTTAATTTTACAGGCATATGCAGGATTCTGGGGACTGCCAAGTAGTTTGGAATCAAAAGATCTTGAAAGTATAGCTTTTTCCACCTAATAGCTTTGTGGCATTTGTGGTGACTAAATAAGTCTCAGTTTGCTAGGCAAATTCTATGTGAAGCTGCTTCTTGTCTCTATAATCCTACCTAATCAAAACCATCCTTCCCCAACCAATTTCAATATTATACATCAAAGTAAAATAAGGACATAACATTTTCACTAATGACTTGCCTAAAGTTAAGGTGTTTTCAATGTTATGGTGTAGGAGGTTTCTTAGAATGGTTATATATGTATTCCTATTTCCTATTACTAGAGTTTTATAGTCTTATCTAATTTATTTTTGTTTTTATGATCTTTCCAGTTCACAAAGCAAAGCTCATTCAAATTAGCTTTCTCATTTGATCTTTAAGCCAGCTGCAGTGAATAGGTGATTTGTCGAAGGTAATAGTCAAATGATCCGATTATCAGTCTCTTGGTATGGTTCTCCTACCACATATCAGAAAATGAATACTCTACAGAAAATGATAGCTGATATGTGTTGAGGGCTAACTATATACTTGGGAGTTTTTTCTTAGCAATGTATGTGTTGTGTCTGATTTAATCCTCAAAACAATTATAAGAGGTACTTTCATCTGCAACAACTAAGGCACAGAGAGGATAAGGAACTTAATTATGATCACATAGCAAATGAGTAGCAGTTGCTGGATTTCAACCCAGGGAAACTGATTATAGCACCCAAACTCTTAACCAGTATTTGCAATTACACTCCTAACACATTGAATGCTTGCTAAAACAGGGTATGTGTGCATGTTAAGTCACATCAGTTGTGTCCGACTCTGTACGACCCCATGTACTGTAGCCCTCCAGGCTCCTTTGTCCATGGAATTCTCCAGGCAAGAATACTGGAGTGGGTTGCCATTCCTTTATCCAGGGGATCTTCCAGACCCAGGGATCAAACCCGCATCTTTCATGTCTCCTGCATTGACAGGTGGGTTCTTTACCACTAGTACCATCCGGGAAGCCCCTACTAAGACAGGAGGGTATACATAATATTTTAGTAAGATCTTCTTATTGCCTAATTTGAAAATTGTAAAGTGGTTTTCTAAAGCAACAGGGTATATATTGCCGCCCATCAGCAGTGTACAAGGGTTCCAATTTCTTCACATGTTTGTCAACATTTGTTATTGTCTGTCTTTTTGACAGGCACATCTAATGGATATGAAGTGGCATTTCATTATGATTTTGATTTGCATTTCCCTGGACAAATGATGTTGAGCATCTTTTCATGTGTTTGTGGCCCTTCTGCATTTTCTTTGGATTAATGTCTATTCAAATCCTTTGACCATATTTTTGTTTATTTGTTAATTGAAGGATAATTGCTTTACATAATTTTGTTGTTTTCTGTCAAACCTCAACATGAATCAGCCATAAGTATACATATGTCCCCTCTTGAACCTCCCTCCCATCTCCCTCACCATCCACCCCTCTAGGTTGATACAGAACCCATGTTTGAGTTCCCTGAGACATACAGCAAATTCCCATTGGCTATCTATTTTATATATGGTAATATAAGTTCCCATGTAATTCTCTCCATACATCTCAACCTCTCCTCCCCTTGCCCCATGTCCATAAGTCTGCTCTCTATGTCCATTTCTCCATTGCTGCCCTGCATAAATTCTTCAGTACCATTTTTCTAGATTCCATATGTATGCATTATTATATGATATTTATCTTTCTCTTTCTAACTTACTTCACTCTGTATAATAGGCTCTAGGTTCATCCACCACATTAGAGCTGACTCAAATGCATTCTTTTTATGGCTGAGTAATATTCCATTTTGTATATGTACCAAAACTTCCTTATCTATTAATCTGTCGATGGACATCTAGGTTTCTTCCATGTCCTAGCTATTGTAAACAGTGCTGCAATGAACATTGGTATACACATGTTTCTTTCAATTCTGGCATTGAGTTATATGAGCTGCTTGTATATTTTGGAAATTAATCCCTTGTCAGTTGTTTCATTTGCTATTATTTTCTCCCATTCTGAGGGTTGTCTTTTCACCTTGCTTATAGTTTCCTTTGCTGTGCAAAAGCTTTTAAGTTT
>NW_011493997.1:8740-9287 GCF_000754665.1 Bison bison bison | reverse complement strand
TCCAGTTTTCCCAGCACCACTTATTGAAGAGGCTGTCTTTGCCCCATTGTATATTCTTGCCTCATTGGCCAAAAATAAGTTATACATAGGTGCATGGGTTTATTTCTGGGCTTTCTATCTTTTTCCATTGGCCTATATTTCTGTTTTTGTGCCAGTACCATACTGTCTTGGTGACTGTAACTTTGTAGTATAATCTGAAGTCAGGAAGGTTGATTCCTCTAGCTGCATTTTTCTTTCCTAAAACTGCTTTGGCTATTTGGGGTCTTTTGTATTTCCATATAAGTTGTGAATTTTTTTTGTTCTAGTTCTGTAAAAAAATGACCTTGGTAATTTGATAGGGATCACACTGAATCTTTAGATTGCATTTGGTAGTATAGTCATTTTCACAATATTGATTCTTCCTACCCAGGAACATGGAATATTTCTCCATCTGATTATCTCATTTTGATTTCTTTCATCAGTGTTTTATAAGTTTCTGTATACAGTTCTTTTGTCTCCTTAGGTTTATTCCTAGATATTTTATTCTTTTTGTTGCAATGATGAATGG
>NW_011493997.1:7742-8105 GCF_000754665.1 Bison bison bison | reverse complement strand
GATCTTAGGGGGAATGCTTTCAGTTTTTCACCACTGAGAATGTTTGCTGTGGCCTTATCATATATGGCCTTTACTATGTTGAGGTAGGTTCCTTCTATGCCCATTTTTGGAAGAATTTTAATCATATATGGGTGCTGAATTTTGGCAAAGGCTTTTCCTGCATCTGTTGAGATTATCATGTGGTTTTAATCTTTCAATTTATTAATATGCTGTATCACATTAATTTATTTGCATATATTGAAGAATCCTTGACCCCTGGAATAAACCCAACTTAATCATTGTGTGTGAGCTTTTTAATATGTTGTTGAATTCTGTTTACTAGAATTTTGTTGAGGATTTTTGCATATATGTTCATCAGTGATA
>NW_011493997.1:6842-7510 GCF_000754665.1 Bison bison bison | reverse complement strand
GGTTTTTGATCACAGTTTCAATTTCAGTGCTTGTGATTGGGTTGTTCATAATTTCTACTTCTTCCTGATTCAGGCTTGGAAGATTGAACTTTTCTAAGAATCTTCCAGGTTATCTTCCAAGTCCGTTTCTTCCAGGTTATCCACTTTATTGCCATATAGTTGTTCATAATAGTCTCATATAATCCTTTGTATTTCTGCATTGTCTGTTGTAATCTCTCCTTTTGATTTCTAATTTTGTTGATTTGATTCTTCTTTTTTTAATTTTTTTAGTCTGGCTAAAGTTTTGTCAATTTTGTTTGTCTTCTCAAAGAACCAGCTTTTAGTTTTATTAATCTTTACTATTGTTTGTTTCATTTCTTTTTCATTTATCTCTGCTCTGATCTTTATTATGATTTCTTTCCTTTTGCTAATTTTTTTTTTAATTCTTCTATTTTCAGTTGTTTTAGGTGTAAAGTTTGGTTGTCTATTTGATGTTTTTCTTGTTTCTTGAGGTAGGATTGTATTGCTATAAACTTTCCTCCTAGAACTGCATTTGCTGCATCCCATAGGTTTTGAGTTGTTGTGTTTTCACTGTCATTTGTTTCTAGGAATTTTTTCTCCTCTGATTTCTTCAGTAATCTGTTAGTTATTTAGAAATGTATTATTTAATCTCCATGTGTTTGTGTTTT
>NW_011493997.1:6145-6681 GCF_000754665.1 Bison bison bison | reverse complement strand
TGGATGGAATGTTCTGAAGATATCAATGAGATCCATCTCATCTAATGTATCCTTTAAGACTTGTGTTTCCTTATTAATTTTCTGTTTTGATGATTTGTCCATTGGTGTAAGTGGGGTGTTCAAGTCTCCTACTATTATTGTGCTACTGTCAGTTTCTCCTTTTATGTCTGTTAGTGTCTTTGTTGTGTATAGAGATGATCCTATGTTGGGTGCATAGATATTTACAGTTGCTATGTCTTTCTCTTGGATTGATCCCTTAATCGTTATGTAGTGTCCTTCCTTATCTCTTGTAATATTCTTTATTTTAAGGTCTACTTTATCTGATATGAGGATTGCTACTCCAGGTTTCTTTTGCTTCCCATTTTCATGGAATATATTTTTCCATCCTCTCACTTTCAGTATATATGTGTCTTTAGGTCTGAAGTGGGTTTCTTTTAGACATATATATGGGTCTTGTTTTCGTATCCATTCAGCCAGTCTGTGTCTTTTGGTTGGAGCATTTAATCTATTTACATTTAAAGTAATTATTGATATAT
>NW_011493997.1:4390-6045 GCF_000754665.1 Bison bison bison | reverse complement strand
AATGCTTGTTATTTCTCCATAAATTTTGAATGAGATCCTTGCTGGGTAGAGTAATCTTGGTTGTAAATTTTTCCCTTTCAGTACTTTAAATATATTCTGCCATTCCCTTTTGGCCTGCAGAGTTTCTGCTGAAAGATCAACTATTAAACTGATCTTTGGGGTTTCCCTTTTATGTTACTTGCTCCTTTTCCCTTGTTGCTTTTAATATTCTTTCTTTGTGTTTAATCTTTGTTAGTCTGATTAGTATGTGTTTTAGTGTGTTTCTCCTTGGGTTTATTCTGTACCGGACTCTTTGTGTCTCTTGGACTTGATTGATTTTTCCACTATAATTTCTTCAAAAAGTTTATCATACCCTTTCTTTTTCTCTTCTTCTTCTGGAACCCCTATTATTTGAATGTTGGTGCATTTAATATTGTCCCAGAGGTCTCTGAGACTATCCTCAGTTCTTTTCATTCTTTTTACTTTGTTGTGCTCTTCAGCAGTTATTTTAACCATGCTATCCTCCAGCTCACTTATCCATTATCTTGCTATTGTATTCCTGCTATTGTCCCAGCATCATTTGTTGAAAATACTAATCTTTCTTCCACTGAGTAGTTTGGTATCCATGTCAAAAATCAATTGATGTTAAATGTTAGAGTTTATTTCTAGACTTTTAAAATATATTCCTTTCATGTGTATGTCTCTTCTATGTCAAGCCATACCATCTTAAACATTATAGTTTTATAGTAAACTTTCAAATACAGAAGTAGCTTTGCACTGAGTTCTCCAGCTTTGGCTATTCTGGGCCTCATGTGTATGAATTTTGAGATCAGATTGTGAATTTCTACAAAAACAAGCAAAGAACTTTGGAAGGTATTGGGTTTAAATCTGTAGATAAATTTGCCATCTTACTAATATTGTGTTCTAATTCATGAACATGGAATATCTTTCCATTTATTTATATCTTTAATTTCTTTCAACAATATTTTCATTTCCTTGGTATAAGTTTTGCACTTTTATTAAATCTATTCCTACGTATTTTATTATTTTTGATTCAATTGTAGATGAGATTGTTTTCTTAATTTCTGTTTCTGGTAGTTCATTGTATATTGTGTATGGAAACACCACAGATTTTTGTATACTGATTTTATTTATATCTTACAACTTTGCTGAATTTATTATTTCTAGTAGGTTTTTTCCTTTGGCCAGCTCATTATTTCTACATATAAGATGATGTTATCTGCAAATAGCAATAGTTTCACTTCTGCCTTTCCAATCTGGATACCTTTTATTTCTCTTTTTTGTTCCTTATATTTCTCTATGAATACTCACTTTGTGTAAAATTGCCATTTTCTAATATATTATTTAATTGCCTTGTCACTTATTTTAGCATATTTTTTGAGTAATTTTCTTAGAGATTCTATAGTTATGTTAAACCATTAGGTTTTTACTCTCAATTTAGCTTCAATTGTATGCAATATCTTTATGAATACTATTTTATTTAAATTTTTCTGATATTATAAAATGGTTTCAGATCAGATCAGTCAGATCAGTCGCTCAGTCGTGTGCAACTCTTTGCGACCCCATGAATCGCAGCACGCCAGGCCTCCCTGTCCATCACCAACTCCCGGAGTTCACCCAGACTCACGTCCATCAAGTCAGCAATGCCATCCAGC
>NW_011493997.1:1500-1952 GCF_000754665.1 Bison bison bison | reverse complement strand
TTCCCTTCTCTAGGGGGTCGTTCCCAACGCAGGGACTGAACCCAGTCTCCTGCATTGCAGGCAGATCTTTACCTAGCTGAGCTACAAGGGAAACCCAAGAATACTGGAGTCGGTAGCCTATCCCTTCTTCAGAGGATCTTCCCGAGCCAGGAATTGAACTGGGATCTCCTGCATTGCAGGTGGATTCTTTACCAACTGAGCTATCAGGGAAGCCTATAAAGGGCCAGATAGTAAGCATGTTAGGCTTGGCAGGGCTTGTTGTCTGTATTGCAACTCTCCAGGTCTGCTTTTCCTATAAATCACAGATAATACATAAATGAATGAGTATGGCTGTGTTGCAATAAAACTTTATTTATGCGAAGATCATGGCATCTGGTCCCATCACTTCATGGGAAATAGATGGGGAAACAGTGGAAACAGTGTCAGACTTTATTTTGGGGGGCTCTAAAATC
>NW_011493997.1:0-436 GCF_000754665.1 Bison bison bison | reverse complement strand
AAAATATTTCTAAAAAAATAAAACCACAAAGGGCAAGGTCAGCCCCTCAGACCAAAAAGAGACCTGTGAGCTTGGGTGATGGAAGAAGCCCTAAATGCTCAGTCCTCTGTCCCCTCACAGGTACTCTTCTCATCAAATCAATCTGCACCTGGTGACTGTGATTTCTGTGCTGATCAGAAAATGCTGATAGATGATTGGAAATAGCATAGGAATCAGAGAAAGAAACAATCCCACCATTGATGATTATACCCATAGAAATAAACCAATGAAGGGCAGTGGACAAATGAATTAATGGAAAAAAAATCATTCTCTGTTGATTGACAGATGCCTGATCCAAATAGGTCTTGAGTTTGTTTCCCATAGGGAAAGCTTGCTGATTTTAAGCAGCAGAGTTATAATGATTAAAATCTAACTTTATTCTAAAAAAAAAAAAAAC
>NW_011493996.1:14918-15069 GCF_000754665.1 Bison bison bison | reverse complement strand
TCATAACTTTCCTTCCAAGGGGTAAGCGTCTTTTAATTTCATGGCTGCAGTCACCATCTGTAGTGATTTTGCAGCCCCCAAAAATAAAGTCTGACACTGTTTCCCCATCTATTCCCCATGAAGTAATGGGACCAGATGCCATGATCATCGT
>NW_011493996.1:9749-10810 GCF_000754665.1 Bison bison bison | reverse complement strand
TTATTCACAATAGCCAAAAGGTAGAAACAACTCTGGTGTCCCTCAACAGCTGAACAGATATGCAAATATGTTGTTATATACATACAATGAATTATTGTTCAAATTTAAAAATGAATAGAAAATTTTGACAGGTTACAACATGTATCAATCTTGAAGACATTATACAAAGTGAAATAAACCATTAAAAAACACAAATATTGTATGATTTCCATACTATGAATTTCCCAGAGTAGTTAAATTCATATAGACAAAAAGTAGAATAGTAGTAACAAGGGAGTGAGGGTGAGGGAAATAGATGATTATTATTTAATTGGCACATAATTAATTTCAGTTTGTGGTGAGAAAAATGTTCTGGAGATAAATAGTGGTGATGGTTGCACAATAATGTGGATATAATTAATGTCACTGAACTGTACACTTAAAAATGATTACAATGGTAAACTTTATGCCATGTATATTTTACTACAATAACAAATAACATATGACAAAAATAATACAATACTGAGGGATAAACTTACCCATGTAGATGAAAGAATTGTACACTGAAAACAACAAAATGTTGCTGAAAGAAATGAAACAACATATAAATAAACGGAAAAGTATCCTGTGTTAATGTGTATTTTACCACAGTTAAAAAATACTCAACATTATGAAAGACTTAATAAGATTAAACCAATCAGGATACAATAATATATGGTATGGTAAAAAGACAATACCAAAATCTTACTGGCTTAAAAACAGTAGTTTGTTTCTGCATTATGTTATATTCCCTATATGTCTGCTCTTTTGCTCCACAGGTCTTCACTCAGAGACACAGTCTGACCAAATCTCCACTATCTGGAAGGTTGTCATTTACTTTAACTGACATGGTGAATTATGAGGGAGAACAAGACAAACATTTTTAAGACTGCTGTTTGGAAATGACACTCATAACTTCTGCTCACATTTTGTTGCCTGCTCAAGGCAATTCTAATGGCCACACCTATTTTCAAAGAGGAAGGGAAGTCCAACTTTCAATTACACCTTGAAAGGGAAAATAATTAGAAATACTAGTGAGTAAC
>NW_011493996.1:8845-9649 GCF_000754665.1 Bison bison bison | reverse complement strand
TATACACTACCTTCCACATGTTAATTTTGAGAAAATGACACTACTGACTGAAAATTGTACTGAAAAGGCTTTCAGAACCAGAAATCCAGTTAAGATAAGGACAGTTAAGGCTGCTACACCTCAGGACAACATCACCAAAGTGTTCAAAACATCTATGAGGGAATTAGTACCAGAAATAGGCATTTTTTCTGAAATATTAAAATTTATGGGCAGTGTGGTGGTGGCAGGGACCTCGGCCTGGGCAAGAGCCGAGAGCCTGGGGACTCCCCTCTCCCGCTGCCGGGTGGTGATTTGCTGGGCCTGCTGAGCCCCCCTAACCAACCCCTCGCCTCAGCCACCACCTTGATGCTTCCCCTTATCTGAGTGGCCCCTTGTCCGCCCACCTGCCCAGTTCAAGGCCTGCTGTGGGGGCAGCATCCTGGAATCTTTTTGGCACCCAAGAACGACCAGGAAGGGGAGCGGCCAGGATGGCGGGTCCACAGCCCCATGAGTACAAGGCAGGCGACCTGGTCTTCGCCAAGATGAAGGGCTACCTGCACTAACCCACCGGGATTGATGAACTCCCAGAGGGAGCTGTGAAGCCTCCAGGCAGTAAGTACAAAACTGCTTTTCTAGGTCCCAAACAGCTCTTCCCTTACAAGGAATACAAAGAAGTTTGGAAAATCAAACAAATGTAAAGAATTTAATGAAGGATTGTGGGAAATAGAAAATAACCCAGGAGTAAAGTTTACTGGATATCAGGCAATTCAGCCACAGAGCTCTTCAGAAACTGAGGGAGAAGGTGGGAATACCACTGACACAAGC
>NW_011493996.1:5140-6536 GCF_000754665.1 Bison bison bison | reverse complement strand
AAAGCACACATGCCCTGATGGGGGAAAACCCAGTGTGGCTGAATCACTGTGAGCACATGCCAGTGATATTTGTTTGCAGTATTCCTCCCTCCTCACAGCACAACTGAACAAGTGAGCCTAAAAAAAGTGACCATCACCGCCCCCCTTGTGTCAGGGCAGAAATTAGACATTGAAGAGACCAGCAAACAGAAGAAGCTAAAATAAACAGAAGGAACAGCTTTGGAAGTGACAGGTGCAATAGATTAAAACCCTGTACTTAGCACCAACTACACAGGAAGGGGCCTATAGACCTTGAGAAGTACAAGCTGAACCAAGGATCTATCTGAAAATGAACCGACCCACACACATTGTCCACAACAGCTCCAGAGAAAGTCTTAGATATATTTTTACTATTATCATTTCTTAAATTAAAAAAATATATATATATTGTTAAGTCCCCTATTACTCCTTTAATTTCCATTTTTATAACCTACTATTACCTGGCCAAAAAAGACCCTATTTTTAAAGCAAACTTCATATATATATTTTTTATAATTTTTGTGACTTTTTTTTAATATTGTATTTTTGAGAATCTAACCTCTCCTCTAGGTATTTAACTTCTGCTTTTCAGTTTTTGTTATGAACTTTGTACTTTTAAGAACCCAATCTTCAGTACCCATTTTTACTTGGGAGTGAAATCACTGGCATGGTTGCTCTCTCCCCTTTTTGACTATCCTTTCTCTCCACCAGGCCGCCTCTATCTCCCACCTCCCCCTTTTCTTCTCTACCCAACTCTGTGAATCTCTTTGTGTGTTCTGGGCTGTGGAGAACACTTAGGGAACTGATTACTAGCTGGATCTGTCTCTCTCCTTTTGATTCCCCCTTTTATCCTCCTGGCCACCACTATCTCTGTCCTCCCTCTTCTCTTCTCTGTGTAACTCTGTGAACATCTCTGAGGGATCCAGACTGTGAGAGCACATAGGGAAGTGATTACTAGCTAGGTTTCTCACTCCTCTTTTGATTCACCCTCTTTTCCTCCTGATCATCTCTATCTCCCTCCTCCCTTTACTCTTCTCCATGTAACTCTGTGTACCTCTCTGTGTGTCCCTAACTGTGGAGAAAATTTTCATCATTAACCTAGATGTTTTATCATCAGTGCTGTATAGATGGAGAAGTCTTGAGGCTACTGAAGAATAAGACTGAAAACCAAAGGCAGGAGGCTTAAGTCCAAATCCTGAGAACACCTGAGAAATCCTGAATCCAGGGAACATTAATCGACAGGCGCTCATCAAATGCCTCCATACCTACACTGAAACCAGGCACCACCCAAGGGCCAACAAGTTCCAAAACAAGACATACCACGCAAATTCTCCAGCAACACAGGAACATAGCTCCGAGCTTTAATATACAGGCTGCC
>NW_011493996.1:4225-5040 GCF_000754665.1 Bison bison bison | reverse complement strand
CAGAGAAATACCCAGCAGGGAAAGGAACAGGATAAATGCCCACCAAACCAAACAAAAGAGGAAGAGATACGGAATCTACCTGATAAAGAATTCCGAATGTTGATAGTGAAAATGATCCAAAACCTTGAAAACAAATTGTAGTTACAGATAGCCTGGAAACAAGGATTGAGAAGATGCAAGAAAGGTTTAACAAGGACCTAGAAGAAATTTTTAAAAAGTCAATATATAATGAATAATGCAATAAATGAGATAAAAAACACTCTGGAAGGAACCAACAATAGAATAATGGAGGCAGAGGATAGGATAAGTGAGGAAGAAGATAGAATGGTAGAAATAAATGAAACAGAGAGGAAAAAAGAAATAAAAGCAATGAGGAAAAACGGAGAGACCTCCAGGACAATGTTAAATGGCCTAACATTCGAATTATATGAGTCCCAGAAGACAAAAAGAAAGACCACGAGAAAATACTTGAGGAGATAATAGTTGAAAACTTCCCAAAAATGGGGAAAGAAATAACCCCAAAGTCCAAGAAACCCAGAAAGTCCCAAACAGGATAAACCAAAGGTGAAACACTCCAATACCCATATTAATAAAATTAAGTAAAATCAAACAAAGAGAACAAATATTAAAAACAGCAAGGGGAAAACAACAAATAACACACAAGGGGATTCCCATAAAGATAAGAGCTGATCATTCAATAGAAACTCTTCAGGCCAGAAGGGAATGGCAGGACATATTTAAAGTGATGAAAGAAAATAATCTACAGCCCAGATTATTGTACCCACCAAGGATCTCATTCAAATATGTAGGAGAAA
>NW_011493996.1:600-965 GCF_000754665.1 Bison bison bison | reverse complement strand
ATTAGAAATTGTATTGGTGAAGGGTTTTTCATTTTTTGAGCCAATGTTTGCTGCTAAGTCTCCACATCCCCTGCCCTTATACACATTAATGAATATATAGAAGAAATAAGTATTAACCTTCGATATTAATCACGTTAGACCTTAGGCTAAGTAAATTCTTTCCTTAATTAAAACTCACTACACCCTCACTCTATAGGAATGTAACTTTATTTGGGTGGTGTCTGTTTTAAGAATAATCACCCCTGGAGAAATAAGTGTTGACTGACAGCTGTCAAAAGGAGAGGGTCATAAATTGTCAGCAGGCCCCCTGGCCAGAAGATGATGTAACACCCCTAAGACCTCTGTATATATCTGTATGAAGCACC
>NW_011493996.1:0-309 GCF_000754665.1 Bison bison bison | reverse complement strand
GTCTTGAAGTTTTATTGGTTTTCCGCATAAAGCAAGCTACTCAGCCTCTTTTCTCCACTGAATTTTCTCACTGAGCTATCCTTATTCTATTACTCTTGATATCTGTAATTAATATCTAATTAAAGCCAGTGTATTCGCCGAAGCCGTCTCTCCTTCGAATTTCCCTGGATCCACTGGGGCTGGACCCCGGCACCTCTACACAGAAAACCCTAAAGACTCCACCAGAAAATTACTAGAGCTAATCAATGAATATAGTAAAATTGCAGGATATAAAATCAACACACATAAATCCCTTGCATTCCTATACAC
>NW_011493995.1:12808-15178 GCF_000754665.1 Bison bison bison | reverse complement strand
GCCCGAGGCAGAAGTGCCAGCCATGCCCGAGGCAGAAGTGCCAGCCATGCCCGAGGCAGAAGTGCCAACCCTGGCTACAGCTCTGGCCCCAGTGCTCTCTACTTCCTGTCTGAAAGACTCCTCATACTGCGCCAGGCAGGCATCAGGGACTGTATCATTGACCTTGGCCCAAAACTCCATGACTTTATTCTTGTTGGTTTCTGTGAGCGCTTTAGGACCCCAGAGGAACTCATAGCGAGGGGGATCGCTGCCGGGCACCTGGCGGTACTCCAGGTACTCTTCCCGCACCAGATCTTCTGTGATGAGCTTCCTGGGCTCTCCAAAGATGAAGTGCATTCTTCCATCATAGATGCCCAGCATATTCAGGAACTTCCAGATCTTCTCCTCAGGGGCGTGGTTGCCATTCAGGTAGATGACACCCAGCAGAGGCATCAGAAGACCATTCTTCGGCAGCCCCCAGTCACCTCTCATAGACTCACTGTCGCTGAGATCTAGGTTGCTCACCAGGGTATAGCAGTGACTGTTGGGCCTGACTTCCTTCAGCACCAGGCCAAACACCATCTCCATGTGCTCGGAGGCCCTTCTAAGGATCTCAGGGTATTGTTCCTTGTACCTTCTATTGATTTCCTTCAAAATTTCGGACCTCTTAATGAGCTCCCTCATCTTATACTTATACAGCATGTATGGCACCAATAGCTCTGCCTTCCTGGTCAGAATATCTGTGTGAGAGCTCACAGCAGCAGCTGAGGCCTGGGAGGAATTTTCACGTTCCTGAACTTGGCCCCTGGCACCTACACCAGATCTCGAGCGTGCTGCACCACCACCACCAGATCTTTTGGGTATAGCACCTGCAGCAGCACTGGTGGTGCCGTGGGCTCCCTGAGGCCCCTTCGGGGTGCCAGCAGCAGACGAGCTTGAGGGAGCACTCTCTGAATCAGGAAGGGAGGAGGAGGTGGTCTCTTCTCTGCCAGATGTGGTAGCCTGATCATGAACACCCTGGGTCTCAGTTTGGGTCTGGCGACGTTTCTCACGAGCACGGTGCTTACTCTTCTGCCCACGGGGCATGATGGCTGTGGGCAGGGACCGCAGGCAGGAGTCTGGGCCAAGAGACAGGTGACTGGGGGCACCTGGAGGATGGAGAATGAGGTGACATGAGCACCTTAAAACAGGGAGACTCTACCTTGGCTTAATCAAAGGCCGCCTCTGCAGGTGTCCTTGAGGACACTGCTCTAGGAACCCACAAGCCTCCTGTTTTCCTGCTCAGCCTGTCCCCACATAATCCCACAGAGGAAGAACAGAGGCCTTAGACATTTCCTCTGCATCCTCTCAGCCCTGCTTTGGATTTACTGCGGTGACAGCAGGTCCCAGCAGTGGGGTCCTCTCAGCTCATCTTTAGTATTACCATGTCAAGTCCTGGTGGAGCCTGGGCACCCTTCTCTCTGCTACTCTGATACAGACACTTTAGACCTCCACATGATCCAGAAGCAAGTGAAAGGATGCCTCAGTCCACCTCCCTCCAAGGGGATACCCAGTGCTGAGAGCTCAGTAGGGTTTTTTCCATCCCGAGTTCACTGGGATCATCATTCAAGGTCCTTACCTTGGCTCCTTAAAACACTGGGCACCATTCTCCATTTGCTGACTGGTGGCTGCACCTTCAGACTAGACATTTCCCCTCCCCTACACTTGCTATAAAGCAGTGAAGTAGATGCTCAACCTGACAGTCCTTCCCTGAGATTTCCTGGGCTGAAATCCAAGGGTTGGGATAAATGCATTGAGTACTCACTCAGGTTCCTCAACTAGGCTCCTGGCAGAGAAGCTCCACTTTCTCCTGAATTGATGCCTGGGTGATAGTAAAAGCCAATCACTCTGTGTCCCAACAGGAGGAAGTTAAGATGACCTTATCTTATCAAACACAGTCTTCTAAGAACAGGTGCTGTTACAGGCAGGTTGATGTCCCTGTGGTCCCACACAGATCCCAATTCAAGGCCTATAGTATTTTTTTGCTTCTCTTTTCTTCTCTATGTCTTTTTAAAATTAAATGTATTTACTATTGATTGGAGGATGATCACTTTACAGTATTGTGTTTGTTTCAGCCGCACATCAATAAGAATGAACCATAGGTATAGCTTATGTCCCCTCCCTCTTGAAACTCCCTCGCACCTCCCACCCCATCCCACTCCTCTAAGCTATTACAGAGCACTGGGTTTGAGCTCTCTGTGTCATACGACTAATTTCCACCAGTTATCTATTTCATATATGGTAATGTGTATGTTTTCAATGTTACTCTCTCAGTCTGTCCCTCCCTCTCTTTCCCCCACTGTGTCCACGAGTGTGTTCTCTATGTCTGCATCTCCACTGCTGCCCTGCAAA
>NW_011493995.1:8229-11686 GCF_000754665.1 Bison bison bison | reverse complement strand
GTGCTACGGGAACCCCAGTAGCTCAATATTCATCCGTCCTTGGGTCTTCCTTGTGCAGTGTATCAAAGCCCAGGATGCCCCTTCCTATGAACCCGAGTCTTCCAGCTCCCAAACAAAGCCCTTGCCTTCCCAAGTGCCTAGTGGTGGGAGGCCAGCTCTGCCCTGAGCATCTCTGCTTGTCAGGTGGGTTGCCACTCTGTGAGCCTCCTTCGTTGGGGGAGAGAGCCTCTCATTAGCACTGATGCTCTTCAGCGTATGTCCAGTTATGTTCAAGACATCCCCATCTGCAGATCTGGGTTCTGATCTGGCGAGAGGAGACTCAGCCCTCCCTAAGATCACACAGGTTGAATGAGCGGACCACTCAGATGTAGCTCCTGTGGGCTTCTCAAGGCTAAGAATTTACAAAATTCTGTTTGGTTCCCTCTGCAGGGGTCCCCGCTAACACTCAGCATTGCATGTGAGGTGCTCCTTGGATTCAGGTCCCTCGCTCTGCGAAACTGCAGCTGACTGTATTAGACAGAGGTCTCACCTTGCTAAAACTTTCTAGACTGAAATCAACCTGACATTTGTGCCCAGAGCTTCCTGGGGACGACAGCATCAGTGATTTTCCAGGGCCTCCTTTTATAGGGTGTGCTACTGTGAGTCCACTTTCAGGTCCTCACATTGACACATGATGAATCCTGTAACTCCACTCTCTGTTTTATGAAGCTTCTTGTCTTACATCAAAGTCCTCGTCTCCTGAGAATTCCAAGTTGGAAGTCAGGATGACCTTCATGTGATCCTAGTCCATCAGGGCCTCTGAGAATAGACAGTGGGGATGCAATCTGAGTCCTTCTGATTCCTCTTGCTTAGCATCCTCACTACATCTACCACAGCCTGGGACTGCTCCTTCTACTGAGCTAAGATTCCTCTTCTTAGTCTTCGGGTGACTTTTTTTTTTTTTTCCAGAAGGAAAAATGCAGCATTTACACTTTATTTGTGACATAAAGAAGCCGTATTTACACAATACATTCATATTTTTAAATATGTTACACAGCTCTCCTAGAAAACCACTCCATCACAGAACAGCAGCATGTAGCTTGGGTTCCGTCTTTAAAATATTAAATCAAGTAGATTTAAATATTAAATCAAGGGGTGATTGTCTCCTTATTCCTCCTTCATGGAGGTTCCCATATCAGCTTCTGTCCCTCGATTAAAGGCTTCCTGGGGAATGCATATTCCTACAAACAGTGAGCAGTTACCCTCTAGCAAATCTTGGAGAAAATGGGTCTCAGTCCCAAAAGTGATATAAGATTAGGAAAATGCAGCAGAAATTAAGGAACTCAGGACAGATGTTATGATGTCAAAGAGATAGAGGTGATATATTCCTGCTCTTCAGCCAGATTTAGGGTGTGTGCTTAATCACTCAGTCATGTTCCACTCTTTGTGACCCCATGTACTGTAGCCCGGCAGGCTCCTCTGTCCATGCAGATTCTCCAGGCAAGAATACTGAAGTGTGTTACATGCCCTCCACCAGGGATTGTGCCCAACCCAGAGATCGAACCCAGGTCTCCCGCATTTCAGGCGCATTCTGTACCATCTGAGTCACCAGATTTAGGGTAGTTCTAAAATATTTACTCTCGGCACCTCCCTGTTTGTCCAGTGGTTATGCGCTCCCAATGCAGGGGTCCTAGGTTTGATCCCTAGTCATGTAACTTGATCCCACATGCCACAACTAAAAATCTCACTTCCAACAACTAAGAGTTTACATGCCACAACTAAAATCTCACATTCCACAACTAAAGAGGCTGCATGTGGCAACAAAGATTCCGAGTGTCACAATTAAGACCCAGAGCAGTCAAAAAATAAATAGAAATAACTATTTTTAATTAAAACAAATAAAATTACTTTCTACATAGAAGGATAGTGCCAGATAATCTTGTAAGCCCTCAATACCTTGAGGGTGTCTGAATTTGCACATGCAGGTGATCATAGGCTAACTGACCATTACCCCCTTCTCTCCTTTATTCACAGCTCTTAATTATTTTGGTGTTTGTATTGCATTAGCTATGTATTCCATCCCAGTGTTTTCGCCACAGAGTCCTTCTTTCTGTCACTCAAGATACATGTTTGAGTGCTAGAAGACAGTGAATTAATTGACTCATGAGCACCTCAGGCCGGGACAAGTGGAAGGGTACATGCTGTGGACAAATCAGACCAGCGCTCTAGTCCCAGCTCTGTCTCTTATCAGTTGTGTGGACTTGGGTCCATCCCCAAACTTGGGGAGCCTCAGGTGAAGTGGCTTTTGTAGGACTACTGGCATGTAGCTAAAGCACCTGGACCACACTGAGACTTTACACGATATCTATTTTTACTATGATTATGATTAGTTTCATCCTGGAGGATACCACCGACCCTGAGGAATCTTTTAAATCCAGAAGATGTCAGAGAATCTTTGGCATTCTAGCACATGGAACACCAAATCAGTCCAAAATGCTGTTTAGAAAGAATCTTTCATTTCCACTACTAGATCGTATTTTGAGTGAGGGGGTAGTTTTTTAACTGGAAAAAATTCAAAGAATCTATATATGGAATTTAGAAAGATGGTAACAATAACCCAGTGTACGAGACAGCAAAAGAGACACTGATGAGACTTCCTTAGTGGTCCAGGGGTTAAGACTCTGCACTCCCAATGCAGGAGGCCCGGGTTCCACTGCTGATCAAGGAACTAGGTCCCACATGACAACAGCTTCACCGCAACTAACAGTTCACAAGCCACAACTAAAGATCCTATATGCCACAACTGAAACATTCCTCATGCTGCAACTAAAGAACTCTCAGGCTGCAAGGAAGATCAAGGATCATGCATGCCAAAGATAAGACCAAGCATAGCCAAATAAATAAGTAACTAAATAATATAAGCCCCCATCTTCATCAATTTCACCATCACTTAAAATAGACTCACCTCACAGACTTTGGTGGAATTATCAACGTAGCCAAAAACGCTGAATGGAATGCCCTTTCAATAAAATGAGCTCTGTTTCCATGAGTCACAGAAAAGAGTGTCAGCCCACTGGCTTCTGAGTTTCCGGGTTCATTCTACTACTACTTTTATTTCACAGAATCTCCTTGGAGATGATGTGCATGAAACATCTAGGTTGTGCACTGTGTTCACGGGCACTGGGACAGGAGCACAGGGCACATTCCATCCCCTCCCCAGGGGGGATTTCTCTCTGGTCTACTCCTGTTGCTCTTTAGTCACTCGGTCCTGTCTGACCCTTTTCTACCCCATGGACTGAACAGATTGCTCTGTCCATGGGATTCTCCAGGCAAAAATACTGGATTGGGTAGCCATTTCCTCTTCCAGGGGCAGCTTCCTGACCCAGGGATTGAACCCATGTCTCCTGCATTGGTGGGTGGGTTCTTTACCACTGAACCACCTTGGAAGCCCCATAATTCCATAGCAATTTTTCAGGGT
>NW_011493995.1:4820-5744 GCF_000754665.1 Bison bison bison | reverse complement strand
GGAGGGTCCTCAAAATCTAAAACCAGAACTAACACATGACCCAGCAATCCCACGCCTGGTTGTGTATCTAAAAAAAAAAAAAGAACCCACTAATTTGGATGGTCTCCGTCAGGTACTTGATGCTTTTCTGAGTCTAAGGGTTTCCACTGCTCATCGCCCCTTCCCCTCCAGCCTCGTCTACTCTCTCCCAGTGACCCCACTCCAGTCCAACCTCCCTGTTTATTACGAAGGCACCTGTGACTGGCGCAGTCAGTGTGACATGAAGAGATAGTCCTTCCCAGCCACCAGATAATCAGGAGTTTTGGCCAGACCTTTGAGCACACACTGAGACAGTGAGGAGTCAGACAAAAAGCACAGACTGTGGCGCTGAGATGGATTACTAAGGAACTTAGTGATGGGGCCAGTGACCCTCCAGGACAATATTCTGCAGGTCCAGTTGGGGATGATACATTTCATGGGCAAATCACAATTACGGAAAAGAATGGCAACCCATACACATCAAGGCAGTTTATTCTCTGTGACAGTTCATTTCCCTAAAGACTATCCGTTCATACTACCTAGGTTGCATTTGCAACAGAATTTATCATCCACAGATGAAAACTAATGGCAACACTTGGTTCGCTACTCTAGGATCACTGTGGTCTCTTGCTTTCATGATTTCTAAAGTTCTGGTATCCATTTGTTCATTGCTATGTGATCCGAACCCAGATGATAGCCTCCCCAGTGCCAGACGTTGCATAGACCTATAAAACAGAAATAAGTACAAAAGAATTTTTCAGGAATGTACTCAGAAGTATGCCATGTGATGCTACCTTAAAGTCAGAATAACCTGCATTAAAGCTTGAATAAACTTCCAGTTCAGTTAAGTCGCTCAGGTGACTCTTTGCGACCCCATGAAGTGCAGCATGCCAGGCCTCCCTGTCC
>NW_011493995.1:3142-4720 GCF_000754665.1 Bison bison bison | reverse complement strand
TTTATATGGAGAATTAAAAAATAAAACAGACTAGGGAGATGAAGCAGACTCACAGATACAGAGAACAAGCTAGCAGTGGTTACCAGGGGAGAGCAGCAAGGGGGAGGGTAAGGGCAGGGATAGAAGATTAAGAGGTGCAAACTAATATGTATAAAATAGATAAGCTACAAGGATATATTGCAAAACAAAGGGGATATACCAATATTTTATAATAACTATAAATGCAACATAACATTTACAAATTGTGAATCACTTTGTTGTGTCCCTGAAACATAAAATATTGTACATCATCTATGAAAATGAAGTGAAAATGTTAGTTGCTCAGTCTTGTTCAACTCTTTTTGACCCTAAGGACAGTAGCCTGCCAGGCTCCTCTATCGATGGAATTCTCCAAGTAAGAATTACCCACTGGAGTGGGTAACCATTCCCTTCTCCGGGAGATCTTCCTGACTAAGTGATCAAACCCAGGTCTCCTACATTGCAGGCAGATTCTTTGCCATCTGAGCCACCAGGGAAGCCCACAACAACTATAACTCACTTTAAAAATATATATATTCTCCCAAATCATCCCACCCTCTCCCTCTCCCACAGAGTCCAAAAGACTGTTCTATACATCAGTTTCTCTTTTGTTGTCTCATACACAGGGTTATTGGGACGACCCAGAGGGATGGTATGGGGAGGGAGGAGGGAGGAGGGTTCACCATGGGGAACAAATGTATACCTGTGGCGGATTCATTTTGATATATGGCAAAACCAATACAATATTGTAAACTTAAAAAATAAAATAAAAAATATATATATATATTCTCTCAGGAACTTTCACATATACAATACAGTATTATTAACTATGTGCTTCCCTGGTGGCGCAGTGGTAAAGAATCTGCCTGTTGATGCAGGAGATGCGGGTTCAATTCCTGGGTCGGGAAGATGCCCTGGAGGAGGACACAGCAACCTAATCCAGTATTCTTGCATGGAAAATTCCAAAGACAGAGGAGGCTGGCAAGCTACAATCCATGGGGTTGCAGAGAGTAGGAAACCACTTTGCCACTAGCAACAGCAATGATTAACTACAGTCACCATGCTGTACATCATATCCCTGCTGCTGCTGCTGCTCCTACGTCGCTTCAGTCTGTCCGAATATGTGCGACCCCATAGACGGCAGCCCACCAGGCTCCCCCATCCCTGGGATTCTCCAGGCAAGAACACTAGGGCTATTTTATTTTGTAAGTGAAAGTTGTGAATGTTTATTCCATTTGGTCATTTACACCCATTTCATCCATCCTCCAACCCCCTCTTGTGGCAACCGCCAATCTGCAACATGATGGACCTAGAGATCATCTACTGACTGAAGTGACTCAGACAGAGAAGGAGAAATATTATATGACATATCTTAGATGTATAATTTAAAAAGACATGATACAAATGAATTTAACTACAAAATAGAAAGACTTACAGTCTCAGAGAACAAATTTATGGTTGCCGCTGGGGAACGATGTGGGACAGGGATAATTAGGGGATTTCTGATGGACATGTACACACTGCTATATTTAAAATGGATAAGCAACAAGGATGTACTGT
>NW_011493995.1:0-318 GCF_000754665.1 Bison bison bison | reverse complement strand
AGGTAGTCTGAATATAAAAAGATTAAGATAAATGAAGGAAAACCAGATAACCCTGGTTAAGGAATTTAGACCTTTTTCATATATGGAAAGATGCAAGAATCGGGGCTCACTGAAATCATTCCTTTGATATGAACTTCACATATCTGGGGCCCGTATCCTGTATTTTTACATCCTGTGTTCCCTCAGGGTTCACCATCCGTGGTGGCTGCAACTGTTGATAACTGACAGTGTTTATTCACTGATACAGCAGGCAGTATTCCAATTCTCAGTATTAATCAAACGTTACAAAGTTTAATTATACAAAATGAATAAGTTCTA
>NW_011493994.1:14135-18623 GCF_000754665.1 Bison bison bison | reverse complement strand
CACAAGACCCAAATATCAGAGGTGGAACAAATGCATGCTTACTGGCATAGGGAAATGTAGTTTAGGCTGTGAGCTGCCACACCTATGGAACCTCTCATTTATGTCTGCATTCCAAACTGCTGCATTTGATTTTACAGCATCAAAAGTGGACAGAAAATACACTCTTGTATCAATTAACACACCATGCAATCTTTTTATACCTCTAATCTTAAATAGTGTCTGTGAACTGAAGCAAAATGTAAGGCAGATTTCCATGATTTTGACCTCTATAAGCAATTATGTAAAGTTTAAAAATAAAATAAAATTAAAAAAATAAATAAGTGAAGTAATATGGAAAAAAATCTTACTGCTTTATGCTCCAAATCATAAGCCTGAGGATATAATATCTTGAATGATTTGGACTAACTGATGACTGCCTAACACTTCTTAAAAGCATGACTTGAAAAGATAAAACCATCTCCAAGTAATTTTATATATCTATATCTATATAATTTTTTCCTAAAGCTTTGTTCTGGGATATATAAAATCATTTGGAAGTCCCTTGGACAGCAAGATGATCAAACCAGTCAATCCTAAAGGAAATCAGCCCTGAATATTCATTGGAAAGACTGATGCTGAAGTTCTAGTACTTTGGCCGCCTGATACGAAGAGTCGTCTCATTGGAAAAGACCCTAATGCAAGGAAGGATTGAGGGCAGGAGGAGAAGGGGATGACAGAGGATGAGATGGTTGGATGGCATCACTGACTCAATGGACATGAGTTTGAGCAAACTCTGAGTGATAGTGAAGGACAGGGAAGCCTGGTGTGCTGCTGTCCATGGGGTTGCAAAGTCAGACACAGCTTAGTGACTGAACAAAAACAATATAATATAAATATATATAAGTGTGTGTGTGTGTGTGCATATTAATTCAACAAGGGCAAACATAAATTCAGGCAAGGGAAGAATTAGAAAAATACAACTCATAATGAAGAGAAAAATTAAACAATTGAAATTTACTTAGATATTAGATGGTAGCAGATAACGATATTAAACCAGTTGTTATAACTATATTATATATGTACATAAAGATAAACAGAGACATGAAAGATATTTGAACAGATTTAAATAAAACATCTAGAGATGAAAACTATAATGTGTGTAATGAAAAATTCACTGGTTGGGATTAATGGCAGACTAGGCATTGGAGAGGAAAAGATTAATAAACTCAAAGACATAGCAATGGAGAAAAAATAATTCAGCTAATGAGAAGCATTTCTGGGATAACTTCAAGGATCCTGATATATGTAGAATTCATATCCTTAGATGAGAAGAAAGAGAGAGAAAGTCAGACAAGATATTTCAAGAAATAGTGGACAAATTTTTTTTCCAAACTGATAAAAACTGTAAACCTTGTGATCCCCAAAGTTCAGAGAACCTCAACCACAAAAACTCAAGAAAAAGTACAAGGCATATCAGTATCAAATTGACTAAAACCAGCAGTGAAGGTTAATCTTAAAAATACCCAGAGAATAATAAACAAAGTGCTAACACTATCTGATTTTGAAATTCATTATGTAGTTAGAAAACATATAGCACTGTGATTTTAGCCTTCATGATTATTGAATCAATGGGGCAGAGTAAAGCGCTGGCAAAGAGACTTGCAAATATATGGATGACTGATTTTGACCAAGGTGCAAAGGAAAGACAGTGGAAAGAAGATAGTCTTTTTAGCAAATGTTATTGGCCAATTAGATATTTATGTATAAGAAAATGAATTTTTCTTAAATGATCAGTATCTTGCACTATATATAAAAATTAACTCAAAATAGATCATAGACCTAAATGTAAAACCTAAAGTTGTATCTCTTGTAAAGGAGTAAGCAATTTATTACCTATTTTTGTCAATAAAGTTTTATGGGAAAAGTCCAGGACAGCAGAGTTGAGTTGCTGTATTTTTAAGACAATTTAGAGAGAGAGATGGAGAAGGCAATGGCACCCCACTCCAGTACTCTTGCCTGGAAAATCCCATGGACAGAGGAGCCTGGTGGGCTGCTGTCTATGGGGTCGCACAGAGTCAGACACGACTGAAGCAACTTAGCAGCAGCAGCATAGTGAAAAGTATTTTGCTTGCTGATATTTTCAAAGAAACAATCTTTGTGTTCCTCATTCTTTTCAGTTATGTAATTAATGACCAATCAGTCATTGATTTTATCACTGTGTTTTTCCTGTACAGAGGTTTCAACACTTGTAAGTCTGGGAGTCATATAATTCAGTGGCTTTTTAGAGGGACTGTAAGGGCCTCAGAAGTTGACATGTTCTCAAATTGGCCACCTGTGACAGGTGTTTGAAATTCTATCATTGGTCTGTACCACAGTTACTTAAAATTTTGACCCTTTTAAAATTGTTCTATGAATGAGTTGTTTTTAAAAGCCTGCTGTGAATGGGGGATTTATAAAGCATGAAGTCAACTTTCATCTGGTGAAGTCAAAAAGACGGTACAAAAGGGCACCCAAGATGAATCTAATGTTTGCAGTTTCACTGAGGCTGCCCCTAGTGACATTGCACTGAAATATCTTAAAGGAATCAGTTCAAATTGTAGCACGTTTCAGCCCAACGTTCCTATAGGATGAACACTAGCATTTGCTTTTTCTCTTTCTGTTTATTGAGTGCTGATATTACCACAAATGGTAAATAACTAAATAGAAGTCATTTCCCTTTCTTCCTCTAATACCAGAACACCCAGATGCAAAATAAAATGTTCAGTTTTCCATCTGGATATTTTGTCTTCATGATGCCAAACACACAACTGCTTGCAAAGTGCTCAACTGTTGATGACATTTTTCTTGTGCCTTTACAGTGTTTTGCCGCTGGTAATGCAAGCACCGTATCCTATTAGAAGCTTGACTCCTCAGCAAATTGCTCAATTACATCACTAGCCACCTCCACTTCATTGGGCCCTGTTCATCTGATGACAACTTAGTATAATGGTAAAAAGTGTGGACAATGTGGGTATATTGCTAGGGTCCAAATCCTTTTTCAGCTGCATGCTAGCTATGTCACTAAGGGGGTTAGTCTTTCCTTGCCCATTTCTGCAGCTGCAAGATGAAGATGATGAGCATACCTAATAGAATTGTTGCCACAGTTAACTCCAATAAATGTAAAGTGCCAGGAATATAATGAATATTATATAAATGTTATATTTATAAATATAAATATAAATGTTATATTTTTGTTCTTCCTTGTAGTAAAGCATCTAATGATGCTGTGGAGCTACCTTGGAACTGGGGAGAGGATGACCATGGGGACTTCTAGGTCCCAAAATTATTTTCTTCCATTTGTTAAAACAGATCTACAGTGACTTAAATGGTATGAATGCCAAGCCAGTTGAGAAGTGGAAGTGCAGGACCTTGAAATGTCCTTCAGGCACATGCAAGCCTGCTTGGGCATGTGATTCCATTCTTTTCCATGGGTTTACAATGTAAACAAGCTGGGGGGGGTGTCTTCTTAAGTAGCTACATGATTATAAAAAGGGCTAATAGCTACTTCTAATCTTACCTACTCAATGCTGGAGGAATTTCCTCTTATTAAGGACTTTGTCTTGGATTTTGGATTTAAGATTTTATAACCTAAATGGAGCAAAAGAGGGAAAATGAGCTATTTAGTTTCATACATTCCAACCAGAAACTTTCAGAAGTGTACCCTATGGACACAGCTGCTCATCAGAGAGGTTATTTTTTTTGTTTGTTTAAGGGTCAGCCCTTAGCAAAACTGTGAAATAGCCAATGTTGATCCTAAGACATGTTCTGATACCTTTTTGAGTTCTCTTTGGCTCCTCAACCCCAGGTGTCTGGTGACTTCCTAATGGCTTGGATCTTCCAAGTTATGAAGGAAAGAGATCTGGTAAATTAAAATAAGAGTGTCAAGATACTTAATCTATTATCTCTGTTAGAAATTTTGAAAGAGACTGCTCATAAAGGGTAAATCCGTATTGGTGGGAGTTGAACTATAAATGGTCTCAGTGAAAGAAGTGCACACAGTGCATACAGAGATTAGGAGACTCTAATCTTTATATCCCAACTGCCTATTATGCTGCAGTATAAAGCCAACCCTACCTTGAGCTCTTATCAAGTAATGGTCAGAAAGCTAAACTATTCAAAATTAAATAATTATAACTAGCATTCCCCATGTATCAGTAAGCCTCTGGGGTTGAAATAATCTTGGAAGGTACATAATGTAAGGTTAAAAGAAAAATAACTTTGATCTACAAACCTATCAATCAATTTGAGAACTGTTTAGAAAAATCACATTGTGGTTAAGGCACCCAAAGCTTAGAAAGATCAAGGGAATTATTTTCAGTTCAAATATCTATAATCTTTTGGAACATACAGCTCTAGGAACTCAAAACTGATTTTTTTTGTGTGTGTGTTGATTAGAACTGTGTCTCCTAGTTTGAATATGTCATTGCCCTTTATTTTCCATATAAATAAAATGCACCATGTTTTTATGAG
>NW_011493994.1:12473-14035 GCF_000754665.1 Bison bison bison | reverse complement strand
TAAAGCTAAACAGAAGGTTCACATATTTATATTATTATGTGTAATTTTAATGTATTTTATATTAAAAAAACTTAGAAAACAATTGCTTACAAATGAATTTCTAGCAAATAGCAAAACATTGTGAATTAAGAATCCATTATATTTCCTAATTTTCCCCCCTGCTTACAGAATTCTGAATGCATGTCTGTCAAAATAGCCATGAGATGATTTAAAATTTTCATTATTTGAACTAAATCAACATAAATTGGAATGAAAGCACTATATGATGTTATAAGCAGCAGGACTGAAAGCTTTACATTTCAAAAGCATGAGACCAGATGGACAGGCCCTGAATTGCTTGAATAGACTAGTTTATGGCAGTAGGGATAGACTTAAATCTTAACAAAGAGCTTCATTGGATATAGACATGCCTTTTTGACACTTAAAATGTTGCAACAGGGTTCTTTGTTAATATGTGCTGTACATTTATTCATACTCATAGATAAAAGAACTCATATTTCCACAAGGGGAGTGGAAGACACTTCCCTATATGGCCCATCTCCTGAGGTAAAATCATGTTCAAAATAAGATGCAGGTAAATTCTATCCCAATGATACCTTATCCATTCCCAATATACAAACCCAGAGTCTGTTATCTGCACCCACTTTTTCTGGCCAATGCTGCTGTCTGAAAAGGATCACATGGCAGTCATTTTCACCTTACAATGAACTTAATTCATTGTGTATAACAAGAAAATTTATTTTTTTAAAAGTGTATTTATACAGTTGTATATATATATAGTTATGCACTATGCCAAAATAGTTCTCTTTTGTATAAAAGAGAAAACTTGCTAAGTTACTTACTCAGGTTCACTTTAAGGGTGATGATTTAAACTAGCCCAGGCAGAAATGTTACCATATGCTTCCATTAGCAACTCAGAAGAAAGGAAGCAGATTTGAATGAAACTCATATCTGAACATGAACCATAGAGCAGAGGTTTTGTTTAAAGAGAAAAATTGTTGCAGATCCTTCTGAAAAGAAGTTATTTTATTCTTAAAACAAGTTAATTTTCTTTTATTGTGGATTTTCACAAAGTAATTGTAGACAAAGCTGTGTAAAAATTCAATTTTGTTACAAAACTATGAATAGGTTGAGAGACGAAAATGAAGCCTGTATAAAAACAAATGTATCCATCAAATAAGAAAAGAAAGTAACTGATACTTAGTATCATTCATTTTCTTTTTTGTATTGCTCATTTGAGGAACAGATGTAATTACTTACAGCTTTACTCTCTCTGTGTGTAATTAATTTTGAGACTGTGAACAAGAAAATGAACAGAATATAGCTCATTATCCAGTTATACAAGGGTTAAGTTGTAACCCACTGCAGTCAGCTATCAACTGTGCCCTGAGGGGAATTCAGGATGAAAAAACAGGATGAGGCACCCTGTGCTTTGGATAAGCAATCCCTTACTTAGATAGTAAGATGTATATCTCAAGAAGAATTTCAGTGACCCCAGATACTTCTAACTTCCCAAACATAGAAAAACACTAAAATCATTAACTTGAGAGATCTGTTCTTTG
>NW_011493994.1:11996-12373 GCF_000754665.1 Bison bison bison | reverse complement strand
GACTGATGCTGAGGCTGAAACTCCAGTACTTTGGCTACCTGATGTGAAGAACTGACTCACTGGAAAAGACCCTGATGCTGGGAAAGACTAAAGACAGGAGGAGAAGGGGATGACAGAGGATGAGATGTTTGGATGGCATCACTAACTCAATGGGCATGAGTTTGAGCAAACTCTGGGAGTTGGTGATGGACAGGGAAGCCTGGCATGCTGTAGTTCATAGGGTCACAAAGAGCTGGACAGACTGAACGACTGAACTGAACTGAAGTTATCCAAGCTCTGGTTGTGCCTAACACTTTTTTTTTTCTTCAAAACAGAGTACTTTATTAACTTTTCACACAGATGTTTTTATATTTTCTCAAAAATACTCCTAGCACAAG
>NW_011493994.1:9615-11896 GCF_000754665.1 Bison bison bison | reverse complement strand
CTGAGTGGTTGCCTCTCAAACTATAGTCCTCAGTAAGATCCTGTTGCTGTTCAGTCACTAAGTCATGTGGGACTCTGCAACTCCATGGAATGCAGCATGCCAGGTTTCCCTGTCCTTCACTATCTCCTGGAGTTTGCTCAAACTCATGTCCATTGAGTCGATGACACCATCCAACCATCTCATTCTTTGCCACTCTTTCTCTTCCTGGCCTCAGTCTTTCCCAGTGATAGCTTATGGTGAACAATGTTGGATTCGTGATCTCCAAAGGAGAAGATTTTATTTTGGGGGCCAGGGCCCAGGTTTGATCACTCAAAAGCTTTGGTGTAGCAGAGTTTTATTAAAGTATAAAAAGGGACAGAGAAAGTTTCTGACATAGACATCAGAAGGGGGACGGAGAGTGCCCCCCTTACTAGTCTTAGCAAGGGAGCTATACACTTTTTCAATTGGTTATTACAATAATCTCTCAAGGTTGTAAAGGTCTTACCAGACTCACTCCCACAATTTACATTTTAAGATATCATGTTTAGAACCAATAATTGAAAGATCTTACCAGGCCACTCCCACAACACACACTTTAAGATGACAGGATTAGGCAGAAGGTTCTTAAGAAGGAGAAACATTTCTTCAAGCAGGAAGCATTGTTGTTATATAATCCTTAGTACAGAGTTTAAGATGAGTTGTTTTGTTGTGTAATCATTAGCTCTGGGCTTAAAGAAAAAAACATTTTATGTGCCTAAGACTAAGGAATGTAGGGAGAAAAAAAAAAAAGTTTGTCTTTTTCTCCTCCTGGAGAGCCTCAGACCCCTTTCTCCTTCTCGGGGACCCCAGACTTCTTATCAACCTACCTAAAAATTAACTCTCTCACCAGCATCAGGATCTTTTCTAGTGAGTTGGCTCTTTCCATCAAGTGGCCAAAGTATTGACCCTGAATAAATCTAAACTCAGAACTTTCATGTTATATGTTTTTCTTTACTCTTGCCTGGAAAATCCCATGGATGGAGGAGCATGGTAGGCTACAGTCCATGGGGTCCCAAAGAGTCAGACATAACTGAGTGACTTCACTTTAAATTGACATTACAATAGCAGCAGAAAGTAACATTAGAAAGGTAGTTTCAAAGATATGTCTATTTGTCCAGTCAAAAGAACCACAAACATGCAGGTGTCCAGATAGCAATAATGCAAGAAAATATAGGACACTTGATAAATCAAATTTTTTCTAATATTGACAGATGTTCAGACATCCCATCAGGCAGGAAGGATATTAAGCATTATCAAAATACTGGTCAATCTCCTTCTGGCCTCTATGATTTTTGATGAGAATTCCAACTGTTATTTTTATTGAGACTCCTTTGTATTGGATTGGACAAAAAGTTCATTCAGGTTTTCCAGTACATTTTATGGAAAAATCTGAATGAACTTTTTGACCAACCCAATCTATAAGTTACATTTCACTCATTGTTTTTGAGATTCTTTGGCTTTGGCAGTTTGTATATGATGTGTGTAAGTTTAGATACTTTTTAATTTATCCTACTATTTAGTTGGTTATTGAACAGTTGTGCATATTCATGTTTTTCATCGTATTTTAGTAGTTTTTAACAGATATTTTCTCAAATATTTTTTTGGCCTTTCTTTTCCTTCTGGAACTCTCATATATATGTTGTCTATTTGGTGATGTCTAACAGACCTCTGAGATAATTATTCTTCCTTATTTCTGTTGCTTAGTACAACTTGACCTGACTTCAAGTTTTATGAATTCTTCTTCTACCTGTTCAAATCTGCTATAGAACTCTATTAATGATTTTTTTATTTTAATTATTGTGATTTTTAAGCTATAGAATTTGTGTTTGGTTCTGTTTTTTTTTTTAAATAAATTCTGTCTCTACTGACATTTTCTTCTGGTTAGATATCATAGCCATACACTCCATTAATTCTTTATACACATGCACATGCACACACACATATATTTGGTTTTCTAAACATTTTTATAATATTTAATTTAACATCTTCATCAAATAAGTCCAACATCTTCCATAGGGGCACTTATGTTGATTGTCTTTTTTCTTTCAAGTGGACTATCTATTCATGTTTATTTCCATGTCTTCTAATTTTTCTTTTCTTTTCTTTTCTTTTTTTTTTTTTGAGTAACTGATATTTTAATATAATGTAGTGACTCTGGGAATAAGAATTTCATTCTTCACAGAGTTTGTTGTTGCTCCTCGTAACTAGTTTTGTTGTTGTTTTTCTTCATTTGTTTAATGACACTTGGACTAATTCTGTAAAA
>NW_011493994.1:7916-9515 GCF_000754665.1 Bison bison bison | reverse complement strand
CACAAGCCATTAATTCTCCTGGCCTTCACCAAAGAATTTTACAAGTTACTTGACACATGCCTTCAGTTTTCTGCAGTTTGCAACTCTGCCTTAGCCATACTTCCTGCTTATTCAGAGCCTTACAGTCACTTAGAAGTGAGAGATTAGAGCTTTCTAAGGTCTTTCTTGGGCATGCCTACAGCCCTGAACTCCATGTGGCCTTCTAGAGTATCCAAAATATGTTGAGCTTTAAAGTCTACTACAAACATCTCATTTACCAGTTTTTCGTTTTACGTTTTTCAGTCAGCCTTTTGTTAATTCCAACTGGTATCACTGTCCAGGTAGCTGCAGGGTTAAATAATTACCACTACTTTTTTTTTTTAAATCAAATTCCATGAGGGGATTTACACAGAGGGAGCTCTGATTCAGGTCAGTTAAAGACAGATCTGAGAAAGGAGATATGCAAGGAGCTCCTAGACATGTCAAATAGTGACAATTATCAGAAGATTAATTTTTTAGAAATCCAAACCTGTTTTTGTTCCCTCCATTGGTTGCCAGAGTGCAGGTTTTCATATTGCTGTGGCTACTATATTTGTGAGTCTGTCAGTTTTCAAGGTTTCCATATATCTGGGGAGTGGAGGATAGAAGTAGGGAAAGCTAAAATAACACAAACTTTTCTATTTTTACTGAGATTCAACTGTTCTTCTTTAAGAAATACTTTTTGTATTACTGTAAGCCTTTAGTTATCATTCAGATTTTTAAAAAAAGGTTGATTTGGGCCATTTTTTCCCAGTGTTCTCATTGCTTTCATGGGGGAGAGGACTTTTGGAGAGCTTCTTTATTAGGTCCTTTGACAACTGTCTTTGACTTTTGCTCAGATCAGCAGAATATTGGCTTTTCTCACATAGTAATAACCTTTAATAGATCTTCCTTGTACAATGTATAGAAAGGGTATTTCAACAGTTAAATATTTTGGTATAGAAATAAAGCCATCTGTTCCATTTAAAACATAGTCTCATGTAATTTTTATTTTTAAGAAAAAATTTGTTGCCTTTATAGATAGCATATTTCATTACTGAGGTAGGAGAATATAATTCTGTAAGAATTTTGGCAATGATAGTTTTTATTTTACAGCATCCCTGTCCCCCCATACACATTCATCTCCTCTTGACATCAGTCAATGAGAATAATTTTATTGCAAGGCCCTGAGGCATGCTATTTGTTTCAAATTATATAGATAGATTCAGAATGTTTATCATAGTCTCCTGAAGTCTGAATGATACATATTGCAAATACAATGTACAGTCATTCAGCATTCTTCATACCAGATGAGGTTCATATGGAAGGTACTAGAAGGTTAAAAGTGTAAGGTATAGTTCTGCCAAGACAGAAAAGAAGGAGAGATGACCTCAACGGAGGTAGGTTCCTTTTATTTAGGCAAGGAGGGGCAACAGTTAACCTAACGACTAGGCTGAGCACGTGAGGGATCAGATCAGGGAGGCTTCTTATCTAAAGTGAGGTTTATGGACGCTATAAGGGAAATGTTAGGCAGGGTGTTTTGGGTATTCTTTAGTTGAGATGGCATTTGTAGTTGAACAGGGGGTGGGAGGTTTTGGGCAG
>NW_011493994.1:6159-7537 GCF_000754665.1 Bison bison bison | reverse complement strand
TCTTTCTATTCCACAGAATCTTGATACTTTGGCATGTATACAACGTGGGAAAAAAAACACACTGTAAATAGATAGTAATAGTCAATAGATTTTTGAACTTAGATTTTGTATCTCATACTCCTTAGGTACTTCATTGAGCTGTTCCAAGTTTACTATCAGTTCTTCCTTTGTGGCTCAGCTGGTAAAGAATCCACCTGCAATGTGGGATACCTCGGTACTATCCCTGGGTTAGGAAGATCCCCTGGAGAAGGGAAACGCTACCTATTCCAGTATTCTGGCCTGGAGAATTCCTTGGACTGTATGGTGCATGGGGTCACAAAGAGTCGGACACAACTGAGCAAGGAACGATGAAATAGCATTCATTATAGCTTGCTTAATCCAAGTAAATCTGACCTGAAAATGATGATTAATAGAGCCACTACAGTCCTTAAAATTACATTTAAGTTACTCTAAAAGTAATATACAAATGTAAAGTATAAAAAGCAAAAGTGTTAATGATACACTACAATGATTGTATACTTCCTTCACAATCACAGGCCCATCAAAATCCATTTCAGTATGTCAGAATTCATTGTGAGTGCTGCATTATGGATCACTTCATGTTTAAGAACGTTAGGACTTCAGAGCTGAATGAATTATAAACTCTTAATAAAGAACAATTGTACCATGTAGGTTTCTCCTTTGCTGTTGTTCAGTTGCTTAGTCATATCCAACTCTTTGAGACCATGGACTGCAGCATGCTAGGCTTCCCTGTCCTTCACGTCTCCCTGAGTTTGCTCAAACTCATTTCGATTGAGTTGATGATACCATCCAACAATCTCATCCTCAGTTGTCCCCTTCTCCTCCCACCCTCAATCTTTCCCAGCATCAGGGTCTTTTTCAGTGAGTTGGCTCTTCACATCAGGTAGCCAGAATATTGGAGTTTCAGTATCAGTCCTTCCAAAGAATATTCAGGGTTGACTCCCTTTAGGTTTGATCTCCTTGCAGTCCACGAGACTCTCAAGAGTCTTCTCCAACAGCACAGTTTGAAAACATCAATTCTTCCATGCTCAGTCTTCTTTATGGTCCAACTTTCACATCTATATATACATGACTCCTGGAAAAAACATAGCTTTGACTATATGAACCTTTGTGGGCAAAGTAATGTCTCTGCTTTTTAATACTGTCTAGGTCTATCCTAGTTTTTCTTCCAAGGAGCAAGTGTCTTTTAATTTTGTGGCTGCAGTCATGATCCACAGTGATTTTGAAGCCCAAGAAAATAAATTCTGTCATTGTTTCCATTTTTTACCCTATCTATTTGCCATGATATGATGGGCCCAGATGCCATGATCTTAATTTTTTGAATGTTGAGTTTTAAGCCAGCTTTTTCTCTTCTCTT
>NW_011493994.1:2533-5857 GCF_000754665.1 Bison bison bison | reverse complement strand
TTACATAATTGTATTAGTTTTGTCCAAATATCAAAATAGAATCCATCACAGGTATACATGTGCTCCCCATCCTGAACCCTCCTCCCTCCTCCCTCCCCATACCATCCCTCTGGGTCGTCCCAGTGCACTAGCCCCAAGCAGATATCTGCTTTTTAGTTATACCTTATAAACTATTGATTGCCTTCGTAGAAATTTACTACTTGTAGATAGAAAGAATTTTCTACTATAAGATTAAAAATAGGGTTGGAGATGGGACTAGAGAATTTCAGTGATTGCAATGGTTGGCTGAGTTCTACATCTATGTTGGTGGTAGGGAAAAATAGAGACTGATCACAGGAACAAAGGATCAGGAGAATGGGACTAATAATATACACACAATAGAGGAAGAGCAATCAGCTATGCAGTAATTCTCACTGGATGGGTATTATAGTACAGTTGCCCAAAAAGTGGATTCAGGTTGGGTTGGAAAGCCATGAGTAAACAAACAAAAAAATAATAATGATAATAACAGTATGATAATAAAGCATGTATAATGATCTAATAAATTATTCAGTGTAGTGTTGCTAGGACTACGTACTTGAGGAACTTCGAGGTAAGAATATACCTTTAGGCTGTTTCAGCTAAGAATGACCGTATGATAACAAACCCTTGCTGAGTCTTGAGTGCTGGTCCACAGCAGATTAGTAAGTCAAATAACACATCTTTTACTTACTAAAAAGTACATCTTCAATGAATCTAAGACTGTATATAAGTTTTTCCAAATCACAATCATATCAGTGCTGTTAAAGGTACCAAAACTACTACATGCTACTCCGGGATTCACTTGATTGCACAGAGGTAGCCTGTAGCTCAAACTTCTCTAGACTTTGCCAGCAAGTAATATTGTTGAATTCATAACTATAATCCACATTATATGCTTAAGATTTCAAATACTGATGCACCAAATCTCTTAAACACCTAAATCTCTTAAAAATCTTACTCAAACTGATGTGTCACACATGTTTACAAGCAATATTTTTGTGTTATACTTCCATGTTTGTTTTTGAACCATGTCCAAAAAAAAAAAAAAAACTTAACAATAATATCATCATAGTCTCTGCTATGGACTAAATGCTTATGTCCCCCCAAAATTTATATACTGAAATTGTAATCACCCATTTGATAACATTTGATGATGAGACTTTAGGAAGATGATTAGGTAATTAAGGTACAGCCCTCATGATGGGATGGAAAGTAAAAGTTGCTCAGTTGTGTCTGACTCTTTGCGACCTATGGACTATACAGTCCATGGGATTCTCTAGTCCAGAATACTGGAGTGGGTAGCCTTTCCCTTCTACAGAGGATCTTCCCAACCCAGGGATTGAACCCAGGTGTCCTGCATTGCAGGCAGATTCTTTACCAGCCGAGCCACAAGGGAAGCCCAAGAATACTGGAGTGGGTAGCCTATCCCTTCTCCAGCAGATCTTCCTGACCCAGGAATCGAACTGGGGTCTCCTGCATTGCAGGTGGATTCTTTATCAACTGAGCTATGAGGGAAGCCCTAGTGAAGGGATAGTGCCCTCATAAGAAGAGAAATGGGAGAGCTTGCTTCTTCTCTCTCTATGTTCTGCCATAGTTAAGATACAATAAGAAGACTGTCATCTGCAAACCAGGAAAGGACTTCTCAGCAGATGCCTAACATCTCAGCACTTCAATTTAGACTTTTCCAGTCTCCAGAAGTGTGAGAAATAAATGTCTATTGTTTAAGCCACTTAACTTATGGTTATTTGTTATTGTAGCCTGAACTGACAGAGTCTTTTTCCCAAATCCATTCACAATGACAGGAAACTAACTCCAAATTTTTGCCAGCTATAACCTTGTGAGGTGTAAAGGTGATACATTGTCCTTTGGAACTCTGAATGAGTCAAAGCTATGTAATGCTCCTTGCAGAAGTTGGAAAATGTCATCCAGGCCCTGAAATAGTATTACTGATTCCCCCATATGTTCACATTCTCTCCCCAGTAAGCAGCTACTTGAACTGTTGTATAAAGCCCATTTTTGTACAAGTCTGAAATGTTAATTCATATTGCACAGTCAAGGGACCAAACGGTATTATCACCTCTATTTCTCTTTCCTTTCATTCAGACACACATGCACATACATACACACAGTCACTCAAAACAAAACCCCTCATAACTTTGTGTAAATTATGTCTCCTTAAACTTGCTTACCAGGCATGCTGAAATATATCTGAATCCTAGGCTAACTGAAAGCTGGTCTTCTACTCTAGCTGCATAAGAATATGAGTGTTGTTGTTTATACCTCACATTCCTTATGCATATGCTATCTATGCGAATATATTCTACTCCCATCTTTTCACTTACTTGCTGTGGATTTTGAACACGACTAATTGTCCCAAATCTGAGTTTCCTTATTTGAAAAGTGAGAGTGGGACCAAAACTAGATAATATTAAGGTGATTTTTATTTCTGCTTTTACATTGTTCTATTATTCTACAGGAAGAATCAAATAACATGTATTATTAGCCTACATCAAAATTTCTTCTTCCGTTCCTTAATAATAATTCACACATTATACTCATCAGTCAACCAATAAGATTTATGGAGCATTTACTATGCAATTAATAGACACTCAACTAAGAAACTACAAATTCAAAAAAAGGGATTCAAGTGAGGATACTTTTCTGTGTGGAAGTTCGTAGTAAAACTTTCTGAAAGAGGATACCTGAGCTGAGTCCCAGAATGAATAGGAATGTACAGATTTCAAAAGATCAGGGAGATTTGAGACAGTGCTGTGAATTCTGTAACTTCACAGAGTTCTATTATTGCTATTGGAGAATTACTGGAATATTAAGAGGCAAAACTGGAGATGTTGGCAGATGCTTCATAAAAAGGAGCCTCCCATTATCACAGTAAAAGTTTGTATTTTATCCAGAAGGTAATGGGAAACACTGAAGGATTTTGATCAGGAAATAATATGATCACATCAGCAAATTATAAAAAAAAAATAATTCTGGTACTGATATAGACAATAGATTAGACAAAAGTAAGATTTGCAGCAGGTATACTGGGTAAAGGGTTATTGGCAGAAATCCAGGATGAAATGATAAGTACATGAAGTAAAACACTGCCATGGGGAAAAGAGATCTGTAGAAAACAATAAGAAAATAGAATGAACACATTTTGTGATTTGTTGATATGAGGAGTTTTAGCCAAACAAAAGAATTCTCACTTGACCTATCTGAAAATGATACTTCTAGTCATCAATTTTAGGAATTTAAGGGGGAATTGCAACCACAGAATGTAGAGAATAGAAGGGATGGATT
>NW_011493994.1:2093-2312 GCF_000754665.1 Bison bison bison | reverse complement strand
GCCACCTGGGAAACATTGCTGAGGTGATGCTAAATCTAGATCAGAAAAATACTTATGTGGAAGTCTCATCATATAAGAGGTAGTTTAAATCCATAGGACTAGACAAAAGTCTCATCATATAAGAAGTAGTTTAAACCCATCAGTTCAGTTCAGTTCAGTCGCTCAGTCATGTCCGACTCTTTGCGACCCCATGAATAACAACACGTCAGGCAATATCTA
>NW_011493994.1:0-532 GCF_000754665.1 Bison bison bison | reverse complement strand
CTTTGCATGAAATGTTCCCTTGGTATCTCTAATTTTCTTGAAGAGATTTCTAGTCTTTCCCATTCTGTTGTTTTCCTCTATTTCTTTGCATTGATCGCTTAGCAAGGCTTTCTTATCTCTTCTTGCTATTCTTTGGAACTCTGCATTTAGATGCTTATATCTTCCTTTTCTCCTTTGCTTTTCACTTCCCTTCTTTTCACAGCTATTTTTAAGGGCTCCCCAGGCAGCCATTTTGCTTGTATGCATTTCTTTTCCATGGGGATGGTCTTGATCCCTGTCTCCTGTACAATGTCACAAAACTCCGTCCATAGTTCTTAAGGCAATCTATCTATCAGATCTAGTCCCTTAAATCTATTTCTCACTTCCACTGTATAATCATAAGGGATTTGATTTAGGTCATACCTGAATGGTCTGATGGTTTTCCCTACTTTCTTCAATTTAAGTCTGAACTTGGCAATAAGGAGCTCATGATCTGAGCCACAGTCAGCTCCTGGTCTTGTTTTGGCTGACTGTATAGAGCTTCTCCATCTTT
>NW_011493993.1:4093-5656 GCF_000754665.1 Bison bison bison | reverse complement strand
GTGTAAGACTGGACTCACTGACACCACTGTCTTCCCGACCTCGCGCACCTTCTGAAAGCCAGCCACTGTGTGCACCTCTGTTCCCTTACATGTCACACGTGCTTTTCTTGTGGCTTCCTTTAAGGTTATCTGTCTATCTGGGATTTTTAATCGTTTAATTATGATATGTCTGGGGAGTGGTTCTCCTTCTGTTTCTTCCATTTGAGGTTTACCGAACTTATCCTAAAGGTGAGGGTGGGGGGTGGGGTACTTTCTAGGCCCTTTAAGTCTTTCCAAGTTCGTAATTTCTTATGGTTAACAAAAGAGCTCTGATTCTCTACATCTCTGTTCAAACAGTCGCCCTCTCTTGCTTTGCGGCAGGTATTCATGAAAATGGAGAGAGCGCAGCAGGCTCTCCTGCTCCAGGAGATCCTGCCTCCTGGATCCTGCCTCCAGGATCTCACAGTTCAGAGTTGCTGAGGACTGGGTGGATTGGAAGGACCTGTGGGATCAGAAAGCAGCTCAGACCTCTGGAAAAAAACGAGCCTCAGGGGGGCACTCTGCCAAACACGGGACCTGGGAGGAGGGACTCCCCACACCCAGCCACCGAAGCGCAGCTTGGTGTGTGGGTTCAGTTAAGACTCTCAGCTCAGCAGGTTGGGGATCAGACCAATAAGCACACTTTTCAAGACCACAGTAGCCAGAAGATACGTGTCATCTTCTGGAATGATCTTCTGCCTCTTGTTTCTGGCGGGGATCTCCACAGAGACTGAGTGGGAAGACATTGTTACAGGTGAAAGCCAAGGAGGATCACTGCTCTGAGACGCCTGGCTCCTGTCTCCTCACTGAAGCGGATGAACCAAAACGTTGGATGTGGATAAGAATTTCTGAGTGCTGAGAGTTATATCAGGTGAAAAGGAAGTGGTTGCCTTTGAGAAATCTGTATCAGGCATGTACCATGTACGGAGCAGTGTCCTGATTCTGTAAGAACTTTTCCCTGGATAAGGACAGGCTTTTGTTCTGAATTGGTGCGTAAATGTGGCGTGATTTGGAAACTTCTTGTTAATAGCTGGTGTGTCAGAAAAAGTAACAGCTTCTGGGAAGAAGTATGTGGGTTTGGGTGATATTTATGGAACAGTTTGTAGACATACCATGCAAACATGATCTTATTCAATTCCCTAGAAACGTTATATGGTAGTCAGATTCCCCCCCTCCCCTTGGATAAATGATGGCCAGGGAAATTAAGTGCCCTTCTTAAAGTTTCCAAAAGACGAGGTAGACTGTAGTCAACAGACTACAATCCAGATGAGATTAATATTAATTTAAAACCATAAAAAAGAAATGTAATTTTTAAAATCTCAGTTATAATGCTCCTATATAATTTGGTGTTTCCTTCTAAATTTTTATCTCTGTGATTTATGTGAATATGCACACAAAAAGGCCTCTAGTTATTTTTGCAGTGTCATGTCCCTCTTTTCATGTTCATCTTGAAGACTTTCTCACATGGCAACATATAACCTTCATGTGAAAATGGGTTTTAGAGTAGTAAAAGAACGATAGATCATATTTACATGAATTATATGT
>NW_011493993.1:440-1095 GCF_000754665.1 Bison bison bison | reverse complement strand
GCAGGAGAGAAGACGGATTAACGTTTTGTCAAGCTTTAATCTTTGTTAAGCTGTTAGAACACTTTGTTGTGATTGTTAAGCCGGGATAAACCGTCCACCTAACCATGTAGGAAGGGAGAGTAAACAGAAAGAATCCAGTTATCTGCCCTTTTAATGGGATTGTTTGGCTTTTTGTTTGTTTGAAGTTTTTTTTATGTTGACTTCTATGAGCTGTTGAAGATGGGGAGTTTGAAGGATTAGTACCTGGCCTTGTCACAGACAACGTGAGGGTCACGGTGAGTCTTAAGCCCAATGGGAGAAGGGCAGTTCCTTGCAGGAAGACACTCAGAAACACGAAGGGAGTGGCGGGTTTTTTGTTCTGTTTTGCTTTCTAACCATTGCTGTTTCCCAGGAAACAGGGACTTGGGCATCTTTGTGTGTCTTCCAGCACTTCTCATTCCTTGTCTGTCGATCCTCTCTTAGGTTAAGGGACCTGCCAAGATGTTCCATTTACAAGGCCCACAACTGCTGCAGATGTTAGAGAAATCCTTGAGGAAGAGTCTCCCTGAGTCCTTAAAGGTGAGAGTGGAGCATTCTTAAGGGGGAAAGGGCTAGGGACAGCTTGAGGGAAGGTGGGAAAGAGAACAAGGAATCCCTGAGCACTACTCTGTGCCAA
>NW_011493993.1:0-340 GCF_000754665.1 Bison bison bison | reverse complement strand
TATTACAAAGGGAATAGGCTATTACTAGAGATAAAGACTGCCACTATTATGATAAAGGAATCAATTCACCAAGATGTAAGAAAACCTGAAATGCATACGCCTGGCAACAGAGGCTCAAAGGACACGAGACAGAAACTGAGAAAACTGAGAGAAGAAATCTGGAAGGACACAGGCGTGAAGAGCTCAGCACTTCTCGCTCAGTGATTTGTAGAATAAGCAGAAAACCTATAAATACATATGTGAACTTATTGTATATGAAATACTATGAACCAACTTGAATAAACTGACATTTATAGAATACTTCCCACAACCATGGCAGGGTACATACTATTTTCAAGTG
>NW_011493992.1:4852-5224 GCF_000754665.1 Bison bison bison | reverse complement strand
TTAGTTTCTCTTTCACTTTCTGCCATAAGGTGGTGTCATCTGCATATCTGAGGTTATTTGATATTTCTCTTGGCAATCTTGATTCCAGCTTGTGTTTCTTCCAGTCCAGCGTTTCTCATGATGTACTCTGCATATAAATTAAATAAACAAGGTGACAAAATACAGCCTTCACGTACTCCTTTTCCTATTTGCAACCAGTCTGTTGTTCCATGTCTAGTTCTAACTGTTGCTTCCTGACCTGCATACAGATTTCTCATCTATTTCAGAATTTTCCACAGTTGGTTGTGATCCACACAGTCAAAGGCTTTGGCATAGTCAATAAAGCAAAAATAGATGTTTTTCTGGAACTCTCTTGCTTTTTCCATGATCCAG
>NW_011493992.1:0-343 GCF_000754665.1 Bison bison bison | reverse complement strand
AACAGACAACAAGATCAGCTGGAAAAGGCTTTAAACTGGAGCAGTTGATTCTTCCACTGGGCCGTGGGATCATGAACCTCTACTGCTTCACAGAAGGAACCTGAGGCAGCATCTCAGAGCCCCATGCCAGGATCATGGGGCACCAAAGTTTAGGATGGACATGGCAGTATGGCCCAAGGGTCATGAAAACACCAGCACAAACTTTGTTAGTGGATGACAACTGGCCCTTGTAAATGATGAGCTTAAGAGACTGTCACACATGGACCAAAAGAGAAAAGCCTGTATCACCGTAATTGTACACAAGGACAGAAATTCATCTCAGAACTTTCAAACAATGCCCCTG
>NW_011493991.1:9878-11066 GCF_000754665.1 Bison bison bison | reverse complement strand
GGGTAGTTATTCCCTTCCCCAGGGGATCTTCTTGACGCAGGAATCAAACGCAGGTCTCCTGCATTGCAGGCAGATTCTTTACTGTCTGAGCCACCAGTGTTAATTCTACCAACCTTAAGCATCAGACAACCCATATGCTATTTACCCTTTCTAGATTTTGGAATCTAGAGAATAAAGGGAGATGAAAAGAATCCTGTATAACATCAACACCAAAACCCAGCGACTAGAACATACATAAAGGAAAACCAGAGATTATTTTCATCGAAGAATACTAATGCAAAACGCACCATTTTGCATGTAAAACAGAAATACTAGAACATTAGCAGATATAAGGAATTTATTAATAAACTACCAACACATATTAAAGGTTCAAAAGACCCTTTCTGAGAAGGGTGCATGATCCAAAAAGTTGGAAACCATTGGTCTGGGGCAGTTGCTCCTAATGAAAGTAGCTCTTAATTGGAATTACCTGAAGATGTTGTTTAACATGCAAATTCCTCAGCTCCACCTCTAAAAATTGAGATTTAATACCTCAGGAATCTATAAACAACTGCCCCAAGGGATTCTAATATCAATATTTCAGGGGTCATACTATTTCTATAGTATCTTTGTTTCTACAAAGATTCAGGGTGAAAAAGATGAGAGTGTTGTGGTTTGGGGGAAGAGGTTTGGGGATAGAGTTACTTGTTCCAGTTAGGCTGGCTTCCCATCTATATAGTATGTGCCCCAACCCTCAGCACACACATTCCTACCTTCTGTCTTTGCCTCTCCCACTTTTCCCCACCTTCATCTCCAATCTAGATCTTATGAGATGCAGGTGGTGAAAGCAACATCTCCAAAGGTTCTGGTGGGGTCAATGTCCTGTAGCTCTGGTGAGAAATAACCCTGTTCTGTGATAGTCATTAAATTTACCACTCTTTCCTTCCCAGGGCACAGGGAAGACAACAAAGCAGACTGGAAAGAACACAGTGTTTAGAAAGACTTGAGTCTGACTTCCAGTAAAATTTAAAAATCTGTCTCCAGAGCCCAAAAGTTTTGTGACCTTGAGCAAAATTTATCTATCTCAGTTTTAGTAAAATATCTATCTTACAAAGCTGCTGTGAGGATTAACCATATAAAAAGGATCTAGCAATGATGCTAGGTACATGCAAAGGTGATTCATAAATGACAGAACCACGAACATTTCAT
>NW_011493991.1:9206-9778 GCF_000754665.1 Bison bison bison | reverse complement strand
AGGTTCATTTACTCACTCTTCTCAACTACTTAAAAAGGAGAAAGAATAAAAGCCAAGTTTAGGCTTAAAAGCAGTGTGAAGAACAACAAGACTATATATTCTAAGTTGTTTTTTGTTTAGGCATTAATCAGTTATGTCAGCCTTACAGAATTTACCTCTAAGTAGCCAACTCCAGAACCAGTTGGAAGAAAAGAGCACACTCTTGTAGGGACATTCAGTGACCCAATCCATGGCACTATAACACTATCCGTGGCATGGGGCTCCAGCAAGGCAACCTGGACATTGCTATTCTCTGCATAAATTCGAATTTGAAAAGCACATCCCTCCCACCAACATGGTCTGTATAAGGGCAGCCTAAACCTTTTAGAGTCACTTACATGAGGGGAGCAGAAATAGGCAAGACTCCAGAAAAGGGTAAGGACTGCCCTCAAAGAGATCAGCTGGGCCAATGTGTATATATGTCATTCCAAGCTGTCATTCAGTATTACACTGTGCAAGATGACCAGATCTAAGGGGAGCCAAACCCATAGTCCTTGCTTTCCAGGCACTAACAACTGAAGTAGACTGGTGAA
>NW_011493991.1:6090-8043 GCF_000754665.1 Bison bison bison | reverse complement strand
ACTCTTTGCAACCCCATGGACTGTAGCCTACCAGGCTCCTCCGTCCATGGGATTCCCCAGGCAAGAGTACTGGAGTGGGGTGCCATTGCCTTCTCTGATACCAGGTGTTAAGGTACTGAATTTCAAAGACAGGGGGATAGATTTAATACCAAAGTTACAAAGAACATAATTTTATCTCCAATAGTTTAAAAGGCAATCTGGGTGCTGAATTATGAATGGCAATTATTATTATAGAGTAGTTCTTTGGCATGCATGTATATACCATTTGAGGTTTTAACCCTTTAAGAGTAACCCTAAAGGTCCATGAAGTGTAGTAACTTATCATTATGCAAAGGGTATGAATTTGACTTGCAAGGTATTATAATACTGGTTTGCAGGGCAAGTCACCAAGCAAAGGAGGGAGGCTAGTCAACCACTTGGCATTCGCATGTTAATGTGGCTTGATGGGTCTCTATTTGCTATCAAGGTACACAGGTGCACAGTAACCCTGGTAGAGAGAAAAAATGCTTCTCTGTAATGCAAACTACTTGCCAACTAGTGCTGATGATGGAAGTGAAGAGCAAATGTAAAGGTCTTGAGAAAGTAATGGCTCTAAGTCAGATAATAAAATGTTCATTAGTGGGAGTGGAGGGAGAGGTTCTATGTTGTAGTGATGGTGACAAATTTGAAGATTCACAGAGGTCTGGTGATGTATTGCCTCAGAAAAGTCAAGACAGATAAGCAGAAATGCTAGTTGATGGAGAATTCTAGCAAAACAAATTCTAGCTGAGAGATCAAGCATGGCTGCTAAATAACACTGTCTGTCATTGGTACAGGGATTTTTCCAAAGCCCTTGATCTTTAACTTTGCAGGCCTACATCAAACCAATGTGGGTTGCCTCTTCTTCAGATTTTCTTTTTTGTTATGAATTCTAGCAAGTTGACATGTACCCAAAGAACACCACATGCATTCAGCTCCAGCTGTTTACATTTTACCAGATGCCTTTCTGAATCTTCTTTGTACATGGCTACTATCAGATTCAACATGGTTTAGAATTTAGCCTTTTTTGTTGTTAATATTATTACAAGTAGTCAAATCTGTGCAAGACCCAATATTTGGATACCCATCATAGTTAATGGCTATATTCTATACCAACATGATATATTAGATTGGTAAATCTTTTCCATGATTATAAATAGCACTACTACAAATATCTTTAAACAAGTTACTTTTCCCTTTTTAGGTTACTTCCTTGGGGGGCATGCTAGATCAAGGAGTATGTACAGTTTTATAACTCTTGTCACATATTTCTAGATTGTCTTTTAAGAAAACTGAACTAATTTATACTGCTCCATGAAACACATACTGTTTCCTCAAGTCTTGTCAAGATAGGGTTTTGTAATTTCTATTTATAATTTCAATCAACTGTTGATAATTTAATAAGCTGATTGTGATACCTTGAAGTTGTTTTTATTTGTACTTGTTTAATTGGTACAGAGGTTGTACTTTTCTATGCAATGATTTTACTGTCTTTATTTCCTCAAGTGTAAATTGGCTGTTTATTTTCTTTGTCCCTTATGAAGCTGAATCTGAAAGCTGACCTTCTATAATCTGTATCCATTCTTTATATTTTTTGGACAGTCAACTGTTATCTGTGATGCTGACCCCAGACAATTTTCTCATTCTCTTATTTAGCTTTTTATTACATTTTGTTGTACAAAAGTTTCTTTCCCCAACTTTTATATAACAATCATCCATCTTGTCTCTGATGATATCCTCCATTTAATAGGCACAAATTTATCTTCCATCCATAACTGGAATGAATATGCTATTCCACTGGTCTGCTTTCTGAAATTTATACTATAGAGTATTGTATGTGCTGCAGCTCTAAGTTAATTATTCTCCATATTGATACCTACAGTTCCCAACATTTACTGAAGAAAGATGATTGCTTTCTGCAGTTCACAGTTGCCT
>NW_011493991.1:4344-5990 GCF_000754665.1 Bison bison bison | reverse complement strand
ATGAAAACTAATATTTGCAGAGGCTGAAAAAGTCTCCCCCTGCCTCCTTTGGCCTTTTGAAGCTTTCTTGTTTGGAATTTTTATTTTTAACCTCACCACAATAGCTTGGCATTCCAGGATCTCAGCCTCGAGATGGCACAGTTCCAGCTCCATCTCCCCTTCCCCCTTTCTCAGGAGCTAAAAGATACGACTGCTCCAAGAGAAACAGCCACTCCCAGCTTATTGCTGAAGGAAATATTTGCAAGATCCAGGAAGTGAGACACAAGGAGGGTACACAGGGAGGGAGAAGGGCCCAAAACGCTTATTGTTGCCACCCTTCTCTACCTCTGGGGCCACAGAACTTCAAGTAAGGAACAATTAGTCTGGTAACAGCAAACACAAGTGGCATGATTTGCTCTGGCATGATACAGCTCCCAGGAGTCTGGTGCAAAGTGTCCTTTGAAGAGATCTGAGAAGTCCTTGCTTTATTGTGGCTATCTTGGGTGAAGCTTAGATCCCTCTCTCCAATGACCCCAGCTTGGAGTTTTCAAGAAGGTTTTCCCATTATTCCTCTGAATTCTATGTAGTGTCACAAACATGGTGCTAACGGAGGGTAGCGATCGCTCTTGTTTACTCAAAGTCCATCATGTGTCAGGCACAGGGCTGGACAGTTAAGAGACTTGATCTCATTTCATCCTTGAGACAATCTTGTGGCTTGAGCATTCTCTTGCCCATGTTAGAAATGAGACTCAGGGAGGTTAAACAACGTAAGCAGCCGGGAGAAGTTACAACCAAGGTCCATCTGACTCCAATGCCCATGGTTTATGCCAGCACAACATGCTGACTCTTCAGCATTCTCATAACCTTCTCAAAAGATTTAATAAAAGACATTTTAAGTGCACATAATGTATTGTTGAGATGTCAGGAGGGTTTGATATCCACCAGCACAATTTAACAGAAGATCAGGCTGCCTGAGGTTATTGAGGCTCTATTCTCTAATAGCCAGTGGTTCTGACACTTAAACATGCATCAGAATCACCTGGAAGGCTTATTAAAACACAGGTGGCTCAGTCCTATCCCCAGAATTTCTGATTTGGTAAATCTAGGGCAAGGTGTAGAAATTTAATTTTTAACAATTTTCAGAATGATGATGGTACTGCTGCTCCCAAATCATACTTTGAGATACACTGCTTTAATCAGTCATTATTTTCCAGGTTCCCAACTTACTAGGGTATCTTAAGAGGTATAAACCCATTTTTAAAAACTCTTAAAACAAAAAGGAATTTTAATTAACTATATACATACCACCCATGTGACAAGTGGGATGAAGATTTACAAAATAAAATGAGTATACTGGAGGTCCACAAAGCTCTGGGAATCTTGATGCTATTTAAGGAAATTCAGTGCCCCACCACTGTTAAACAATGGATGTGCCAGAGGGAGAGAGCAATTTTTGTATATTTGAATGCCCATGTATACCAGGTGTTGCTGCTGCTGCTGCTGCTAAGTTGTGTCAGTTGCGTCCGACTCTGTGCGACCCCATAGACGGCAGCCCACCAGGCTCCACTGTCCCTGGGATTCTCCAGGCAAGAACACTGGAGTGGGTTGCCATTTCCTTCTCCAATGCATGAAAGTGAAAAGTGAAAGTGAAGTCGCTCAGTCGTGTC
>NW_011493991.1:1549-2201 GCF_000754665.1 Bison bison bison | reverse complement strand
TCAAATCACACAGTAACATATAATCATTTCATTAAAACTAATGAAAAGAAACTGAAACCCTCCTATTTTGTTGTTGGAAGTGTAAAATGGTACAGCTACTTTGGAAAACAGGCAGTTCCTTAAAAAGTTAACAGAGTTATCATATGGCCCAGAAATTCTACTCCTAAATACTCAAGAGAATTTAAAACAGCTGTCCACATAGAAATTTGTATGTGAACAGTCATGGCAGCATTATTCACAGTAGCTAAAAAGTGGAAACAATCCAATGTCCATTAATATATGAATGGATAAATAAAATGTGGTATGTCCATACAATGAAATATTTGGAAAAAAATAGAGTATGAAATACTGTTACATGCTATACTAAAGATGAACTTCTAATGCATGCTAGGTGAAAGAAGCCAGACACAAAAGCCCATATATTATATGATTCCATTTATATGAAATATACAGGATAGGCAAATTAATAGAGACTGAAAGTAGATTCGTGGTTGCTTGATGCTGAGATTGGGAATAGACAGTGACTAGAAATGAGCAATCACTCTCTATTTCTAACCTCAGGCTCAAGCAACCAGGCTCAACCAACATACTAATCTACTTTGTATCTCTATGGATTTGCCTATCCTCTACATTTCATATAAATGGAATCATT
>NW_011493991.1:443-1449 GCF_000754665.1 Bison bison bison | reverse complement strand
CCCATGGACTGTAGCCCACCAGGCTCCTCCATCCATGGGATTTTCCAGGCAAGAGTACTGAAGTGGGGTAGAAGTGACATAAGAAAAGTTAGAAATGTGTGTGTAGTCTGGGGAAGGTAATTGGAAGCTCCATCAGAATTTCTCTTTAAATGTCATCTTTGCCCTTGACCTTTCCTAGGCCTTCTCATCTTCCTTGAGATCATAAACTATGATCTGCCAGCTCCATATTCAGCATCAATATGACCTTTCCTTTGACCTCCCCTTTCTGTTTTTAAACTTAAGCCAATTTCCCAAATCCTGATCAAAAGTTCACTTAAATCGGAAGTTCTCATATTTAGCTTATATCGGAATTGCCTGGATCTCTGGGCCATGTTGCCCCAGTTTCTGATTCAGTTGATCTGGGTAGGGGCCAATAATTTTCCTTTCTACTTCAGTTCTTAGGTGATACTGAGGGTGTTGGTCCTAGGACTACATTTTTTAGTTAATTAATTAATTTATTTATTTTTGGCTATGCTAGGTCTTTGTTGCTGCCTGAGGGCTTTCTCTACTTATGGTGAGGGGGGCTACTCTCTAGTTGCATTGGGCAGACTTCTCATTGCAGTGGCTTCTCTTGTTGCAGGGCACAGGCTCTAGGGAATATGGGCTCAGTAGTGATGGCACATGGGCTTAGTTGCTCTGTGGCATGTGGGATCCTCCAGGATCAGGGAAAGAACCCATGTCCCTTGCGTTGGCAGGCAGATTCTTAACCACTAGACCACCAGGGAAGCCCTAGGACTACATTTTGAGAACCACTAACTTAAACCTTTCTTCCCTCTCTAACTACCACCCCATTTCTCTCCTTCCTTTTCTTAGCCAACTTCTTTTTAGATAGTTTTAAATGTATAAATGTCTTTTCAGTTCAGTTCAGTAGCTCAGTTATGTCCAACTCTTTGTGACCCCATGGACTGCAGCATGCCAGGCTTCCTGTCCATCACCAACTCCCGGAGCTTGTTCAAACTCATGTGCA
>NW_011493991.1:0-343 GCF_000754665.1 Bison bison bison | reverse complement strand
AAAATAATTTCTTTGAGCTATTAAATACTTCACATTTATGTACCTTTTCCTCCCAGCAGAGCTACTCACCAATTTTTTCCCCTCCTGCTAATATTAAAATGCATTTGCATTCTCTGCACACAAACTAAATAACAGTGGAGGGAGACAACCAAGAGCACAACTACCTGGAATTAAATTTTGTTGCAGGCTTCCAGGCAGAGTGGCTCAAGAATATACATTTAATTTTCCCACCTATACTCATCATTCTAGTTGTGACAGAAGTGACATGCTGCTACTGCTGCTGCTAAGTCACTTCAGTTGTGTCCGACTCTGTGCAACCCCATAGACGGCAGCCCATCAGGCT
>NW_011493990.1:18842-20380 GCF_000754665.1 Bison bison bison | reverse complement strand
AAGCCTACCCCAAATAGAGATGGCCAAAAAGGACATGAATGATACTCAACATCACTAATTATTAGAGACGTGCAAATCAAAACTGTAAAGAAGTATCACCTCACACTGGTCAGGATGGCCATCACCAAAAATTCTACAAACAACAAGTGCTGGAGAGGATGTGGGGCAAAGGGACCCCTCCTACATGTTGGTGGGAATGTAAACTGGTACAGCCACTGTGGACAACAGTATGGAGATTTGGGGGTGTCAGTGGCACTAAGGAGCAGCACAGAAGCACTTCATCAGGGGAATGGAGGCCAAGGGAAGAGTGAGGGAATAGGACACCGGTGTTGTCATGTCCAAGAGATGGAGCATGAAGAGCTTCACCTTTAGAACTAGAAGACACCAGTGATCACTGCCTTTCCACATAGATGGGAAAGGACACAGTGAGAACAGGGCCAGGTACAAGCCCAGAGAGGGCTTTCATCAGAAACCAACACTTCCAGCACTTGATCTTGGACATCCAGCCCCAGAATTGTGAGAAAATAAATTTCAGCTCTTTGAGACACTCATTCTATATTTTGTTGTGGCAGCTCTAGCAGAACTGATCATCATGGCCACATAGAAAACAGTAAAAGTTTTAAAATGTAAAGAAAGAAAATTATCATAATTCCATCACACAGACTTCCAGAAAATTTGAGGGATATATTTTTCTTTTCTTTAAAAACATATCAGGAACATTTTCTTTCATCATCAAATATGAATCTCAACTCTGCTGAGCTTTGTTGAAGAATAAAATCCTGAGTTTTAGACCTGCCAAGGTTTAGGGATGCTGGGGTGGCATGAGGGAAATCTTTGTGGTGATGGAATATTGATGGATCTTGATTGCAGTGACAGTTGCAGGAATCTACATATGTGATAAAATGGCATGGAATTGCACACACACATCGTACCAATGTCAGTTTCTTCATCTAAATATTGGACTATCGTTATATAAAAATGTAATCTTTGTGGGAAAAAGACTGAAGATTACACAAGAGCACTTGGTACTGTTTTGCAACTTCCTCTTAATCTATATTTCAAAATAAAACTTAAAAATAAAAAAAGTCTGAGTTCTCTGAGTTTGCAGTACTGCTCTCCTCCCCTGGGAGGATTCTTGGCTTCTTTTTTTTTTTTCCCAGCATGGCCACCAAACACCAGTCTTCACTTCCACCCCAAGTGAAGAAACCAAAGAAAGCGAGGCCAACTCCTGCCTCCAGGCCAGACGAGGCATGTGCTTCTTCAACTTTGCTGAAGGAAGAATAAGAATAACAAGAAGCAATTGAACATATTGATGAAGTGCAAAATGAGATAGACTTAATGAACAAGCCAGTGAGGAGATTTTGAAAGTAGAATAGAAATATAACAAACTTCACCAACCATTTTTTCCAAAGAGGTCAGAATTGATGGCAAAAATCCCAAAATTTGGGGTAGCAATATTTGATAACCATCCACAAGTGTCTGCACAGCTTGGGGAGGAGGATGAAGAGGCACTACATTATTTGACAAGAGTCAAAGTG
>NW_011493990.1:14454-16218 GCF_000754665.1 Bison bison bison | reverse complement strand
CGAAATGAATCTGCCACAGGTATACCTGTGTTCCCCATCCTGAACCCTCCTCCCTCCTCCCTCCCCACAGCCTCCCTCTGGGTCGTCCCAGTGGACCAGCCCCAAGCATCCAGTATCATGCATCGAACCTGGACTGGCGACTCGTTTCATACATGATATTATATATGTTTCAATGCCATTCTCCCAAATATCCACACCCTCTCCCTCTCCCACAGAGTCCATAAGACTGATCTATACATCAGTGTCTCTTTAGCTGTCTTGTACACAGGGTTATTGTTACCATCTTTCTAAATTCCATATATATGCGTTAGTATACTGTATTGGTGTTTTTCTTTCTGGCTTATTAGTTAGTTAATTTATATTTTCGGTTGTGCTGGGTCCTTGATGTTGTATGTGGGCTTTCTCTGTTTGCCTTGCATGGGGGCTCCTCTTGGTTGCAGTGCAAGGGCTTCTCATTTTTTTGGCAACTCCCTCTTTTATTTTTTAATATAAATTTATTTATATTAATTGGAGACTAATTAATTTATAATATTATAGTGGTTTTGCCAAACATTGACATGAATCCGCCATGGGTGTACATGTGTTCTACATCCTGAACACACCTCCCACCTCCCTCCCCATCCCATCCCTCTGGGTCATCCCAGTACACCAGCCCCAAGCACCTTGTCTCATGCATTGAACCTGGAGTAGCGATCCATTTCACATATGATAATATACATGTTTCAATGCCATTCTCGCAAATCATCCCACCCTCAACCTGTCCCACAGAGTCCAAAAGACTGCTCTATACATCTCTGTTTCTTCTTCTGTCTCGCATACACTGGTTATCATTACCACCTTTCTAAATTCCATTTATATGCGTTAGTATACTGTATTGGTGTTTTTCTTTCTGCCTTACTTCACTCTGTATAATAGGCTCCAGTTTCATCCACCTCATTAGAACTGATTCAAATGTATTCTTTTTAATGGCTGAGTAATATTCCATTGTGTATATGTACCACAGTTTTCTTATCCATTCGTCTGCTGATGAACATCTAGGTTGCTTCCTTATCCTGGCTATTATAAACAGTGCTGTGATGAACATTGTGGTACATGTGTCTCTTTCAATTCTGGTATCCTCGGTGTGTGTGCCAAGCAGTGGGATTGCTGGGTCATATGGCAGTTCTATTTCTAGTTTTTTAAGGAATCTCCACTGTTCTCCATACTAGCTGTACTAGTCTGGATTCCCACCAACAGTGTAAGAGGGTTCCCTTTTTCCACTCCCTCTCCAGCATTTATTGCTCACAGGCTTTTGGATAGCAGCCATTCTGACTGGCATGAAATGGTACCTCATTGTGGTTTTGATTTGCATTTCTCTGATAATGAGTGATGTTGAGCATCTTCTCATGTGTTTGTTAGTCATCTGTCTGTCTTCTTTGGAGAGATGTCTGTTTAGCTCTTTGGCCCATTTTTGATTGGGTCATTTATTTTTCTGGAATTGAGCTGCAGGAGTTGCTTGTATATTTTTGAGATTAATTCTTTGTTGTGCAGAAGCTTTTAATTTTAATTAGGTCCAATTTTTTTATTTTTGCTTTTATTTTCAATATTCTGTTAGGTGGGTCATAGAGGATCCTGCTGTGATTTATGTCGGAGAGTGTTTTGCCTATGTTCTCCTCTAGGAGTTGTATATTTTCTGGTCTTACATTCATATCTTTAATCCATTTTGAGTTTATTTTTGTGTATGGTGTTAGAAAGTGTTCTAGTTTCATTCTTTTACAAGTGGTT
>NW_011493990.1:7710-14354 GCF_000754665.1 Bison bison bison | reverse complement strand
TACTATATTCATTGATTAGCTCTAGTAATTTTCTGGTGGAGTCATTAGGGTTCTCTATGTAGAGGATCATGTCCTGTGTTGGGTGCATATAATACATCACAGCAGGATCCTCTATGACCCACCTCCCAGAATACTGGAAATAAATGCAAAAATAAACAAATGGGACCTAATTAAAATTAAAAGCTTCTGCACAACAAAGGAAACTATGAGCAAGGTGAAGACAACCTTCGGAATGGGAGAAAATAATAGCAAATTAAGCCAACTTTTTCACTCTCCTCTTTCACTTTCCTCAAGAGGCTTTTTAGTTCCTCTTCACTTTAGCCCTTCTCTAAATTTTTGGTAGAATTCAGCTGTGAAGCCGTCTGGTCCTGGGCTTTTGTTTGCTGGAAGATTTCTGATTACAGTTTCAATTTCCGTGCTTGTGGTGCATCTATTAAGATTTTTCTATTTCTTCATGTTTCAGTTGTGGAAAGTTTTGCTTTTCTCAGAATTTGTCCATTTCTTCCAAGTTTTCCATTTTATTGGCATATAGTTGCTGATAGTATTCTCTTATGATCCTTTGTATTTCTGTGTTGTCTGTTATGATCTCTCCATTTTCATTACTAATTTTGTTGATTTCATTCTTCTCCCTTTGTTTCTTGATGAGTCTGTCTAATGGTTTGTCAATTGCATTTATCCTCTCAAAGAACCAGCTTGGCTTTGTTGATTTTTGCTGTGGTCTCCTTTGTTTCTTTTGCATTTATTTCTGCCTTAGTTTTTAAGATTTCTTTCCTTCTGCTAATCCTAGGGTTCTTCATTTCTTCTTTTTCTAGTTGCTTTAGGTGTAGAGTTAGGTTATTTGTTTGACTTTTTTCTTGTTTATTGAGGTAAGCTAGTATTGCTATGAACCTTCCCCTTAGCACTGCTTTTACAGTGTCCCATAGGTTTTGGGTTGTTGTGTATTCATTTTCATTCATTTTTATCCATGTTTTGATTTCTCTTTTATTTCTTCTGTGATTTGTTGGTTATTTAGCAGCGTGTTGTTCAGCCTCCATATGTTGGAAGTTTTAATAGCTTTTCCCCTGTAATTGACATCTAATCTTACTGCATTGTGGTCAGAAAAGATGCTTGGAATGATTGAATTTTTTTAATTTACCAAGGCTAGATTTATGGCCCAGGATGTCATCTATCCTGGAGAAGGTTCCATGTGCACCTGAGAAAAAGGTGAAATTCATTGTCTTGGGGTGAAATGTCCTATAGAGATCAATTATGTCTAACTGGCTATTGTATCATTTAAAGTTTGTGTTTCCTTGTTAATTTTCTGTTTGGTTGATCTATCCATAGGGGTGTATTAATACATAGGTGTATTAAAGTCTCCCACTATTACTGTTGTATTGTTAATTTCCCCCTTTTATTTGTTAGCATTTCCCTTACATAATGTGATGCTCCTATGTTGGGTGCATATATATTTATAATTGTTATATCTTCTTCTTGGATTGACCCTTTGGTCATTATGTAGTATCCTTCTCTGTCTCTTTTCACAGCCTTTGTTTCAAAGACTATTTTATCTGATATGAGTATTGCTGCTCCTGCTTTTGTTTGGTCTCCAACTGCATGAAATATCTTTTTTCAGCCTTTCACTTTCAGTCTGTATGTTTCCCTTGTTTTGAGGTGGGTCTCTTGTAGACAGCATATATAGGGATCTTGTTTTTGTATCCATTCAGCCAGTCTTTGTCTTTTGGTTGGTGCGTTCAACCCATTTACGTTTAAGGTAATTATTGATAAGTATGATCCCATTGCCATTTACTTTGTTGTTTGGGGTTCGAGTTTATCCACTTTTCTGTGTTTTCTGTCTAGAGAAGGTCCTTTAACATTTGTCGGAGAGCTGGTTTGGTGGTGCTGAATTCTCTCAGCTTCTGCTTATCTGTAAAGCTTTTTATTACCCCTTCATATTTGAATGAGATCCTTGCTGGGTACAGTAATCTGGGTTGTAGGTTTTTCTCTTTCATCACTTTAAGTATGGCGTGCCATTCCCTTCTAGCCTGAAGAGTTTCTATTGAAAGATCAGCTGTTATCCTTATGGGAATCCCCTTGTGTGTTGTTGTTTTTCCCTTGCTGCTTTTAATATTTGTTCTTTGTGTTTGATCTTTGTTAATCTGATTAATATGTGTCTTGGGGTGTTTCGCGTTGAGTTTATCCTGTCTGGGACTCTGGGTTTTTTGGACTTAGGTGATTATTTCCTTCCCCATTTTAGGGAAGTTTTCAACTATTATCTCCCCAAGTATTTTCTCATGGTCTTTCTTTTTGTCTTCTTCTTCTGGGACTCCTATGATTCGAATGTTGGGGCATTTAACATTGTCCCCGAGGTCTCTGAGATTGTCCTCATTTCTTGTCATTCTTTTTTTCTTTTTTCCTCTCTGATTCATTTATTTCTACCATTCTATCTTCTACCTCACGTATCCTATCTTCTGCCTCTTTTATTCTACTTTTGGTCCCCTCCAGAGTGTTTTTATCTCTTATTGCATTATTCATTATATATTGACTCTTTTTTATTTCTTCTAAACATGCCTTTCATCTTTTCAATCCTTGTCTCCAGGTTATTTATCTGTAACTCCATTTTGTTTTAAAGATTTTGAATCATTTTTACTATCATCATTTGGAATTGTTTGTCAGGTAGATATCCTATCTCTTCCTCTTTTGTTTGGTTTGGTGGGCATTTATTCTGTTCCTTTACTTGCTGAGTATTTCTCCGCCTTTGCATCTTGTTTATATTGCTCTGTTTCGGGTGGCCTTTCCATATTCTGGCAGTTTGTGGTTCCTCTTTATTGTGGAGGTTTCTTGCTGCGGGTGGGGCTGGAAGGGTGGCTTGTCAAGGTTTCTAGGTTAGGAAATCTTGTGTCGGTGTTCTGGTGGATGGAGCTGGATCTCTTCTCTCTGGAGTGCAATGGGGTGCCCAGTAATGAGTTTTGAGATATCTATGGGTTTGGTGTGACTTTGGGCAGCCTGTATTTGAAGCTCAGGGCTACGTCCCTGTGTTGCTAGAGATTTTGCTTGGTATGTCTTGCTCTGGAACTGGTTGGCTCTTGGGTGGTGCTTGGTTTCAGTGTAGGTATGGAGGCTTTTGATGAGCTCTTATCGATTAATGTTCCCTGGAGTCAGGAGTTCTCTGGTGTTCTCAGGTTTTGGACTTAAGCCTCCTGCCTCTGGTTTTCAGTCTTATTCTTACAGTAGCCTCAAGACTTCTCCATCTATATAGCATCAGTGATAAAACAATTGGTTAATGATGAAAAGTTTCTCCACAGTGAGGGACACCCAGAGAGGTTCACAGTGTTACATGGAGAAGAGAAGGAGGAGGGAGATAAAGGTGACCAGGAGAAGAAGATGGGGGATCAAAAGAGGAGAGAGCAATCTAGCTAGTAATCATTTCCCTATGTGCTCTCCACAGTCTGGACTGCTTAGAGATGTTCATGGAGTGACACAGAGAAGAGACGAGGGAATAAGGAGACAGAGGTGGCCAAGAGGATAAAAGGGGGAATCAAAAGGAGAGAGACAGATCCAGCCAGTAATCAGTTCCCTAAGTGTTCTCCACAGCCCGGAACACACAAAGAGATTCACAGAGTTGGGTAGAGAAGAGAAGGGGGAGGGAGGAGATACAGGTGACCTGGTGGAGGAAAAGGAGATTCAAAAAGGGGAGAGATCAGTCAAACTAGTAATCTTGCTCCCAAGTAAAACTGGGTACTGAAGATTGGGTTCTTAAAGGTACAAAATTGATAACAAATACCGAAAAGCAAAGATTAAAAATCTAGGGTAGAGGCTAGACCCTCAAAAATACAATATTAAGAAAAAAACAGAACAAAGTCACAAAAATAATAAAATATATATGTGAAGTTTGCTTAAAAATAAGGGTTGTTTTTTTTTTCAAGGTAATAGTAGGTTATAAAAATGAAAATTAAAGGAGTAATAGAGACTTAAAATTTTTTAAATTTTTTAATTTAAAAAATGATAATAGTAAAAATATATCTAGGAATTTCTCTGGAGCTGTTGTGCACAGTGTGGGGTCAATTCATTTTCAGATAGTTCCTTGATCCAGCTTATACTTCTCAAGATCTATAGGCCCCTTCCTATGTAGTCGGTGCTAACTACAAGATTTTAGTCTTTTGCACCTGTCACTTCCAAAGTGGTTCCCTCTGTTTATTTTAGCTTCTTCTGTTTGCTGGTCTCTTCAGTGTCTAATTTCTGCCCTGACACAAGGGGGTGATGGTGGTCACCTTTTTAGGCTCATTTGTTCAGTCGTGCTGTGGGGAGGGAGGAACACTGCAAACAAATATCACTGGCGTGTGTGGGGAGTGCTTGCAGTGTCTCAGCCACACTGTGTTTGCCCCCACTCACAGCGTGTGTGCTTTCATGGTCTACACTTCTCAGGCTCTAGGTTGCTCTGCCGGAATTGTCTGAGGCGGGCCCTGGGCTGCGTGCACTACCCAGGCCTAAGCCGCTCAGGTTCAGGTTCTCAGGTACTCCACAAAGGCACAGACTGGGTTGGGCCTGCATTCTGTGTCCTTCCCAGGTCCAAGCAGCTCAGATCACCCCCAGGTGGGGGGTGCATCTTATCCGCTCCCCCATCCCAGCCGCTCAGTTTTCTGGGTGCACAATGGGCACACCTTCTCAGGTGTGCCGTGTGTCTCTTCTGGGGAGCTGATCTCTGGCTATGACCCTCCCGGTGAATGTCAACCATCCAGAATCCCAAGAAGTCTTGGTTAGCAATGAAGCCTGCTTTCAGTTTGGTAGAGGATGCCTCTCTGGAGACACGATTGCCCACTTCCAGCTCTAGCTGCTCCCACCTGCCTGTCTCCCACGGAGGATGGGTCAGTCCACAGCTGGCTAGCTCTGCTCAGTCCTTTGTTCTGTGAGCAGGCCTGGCAGTGTCTTAGGTTAGAGCTTTTCACAGGATAGTTCTCTCTTTCTCTTTCTCTCTCTCTCTCTCTCTCTATCTCTCTCTTTGGCTATCCCCCAGTCTGGGTTGATATCTCATGTTAGTTCCCTCAGATTGTCCTCGGGGCATTCAGGCCAGGTCCTTACCCTAAGCAATGTAGTCCTCGCCTCCCTGCCCAGGCCCCGCTTGCTAGTAGTGGATGCTAGCATCTGGGCTGCTTTTCGGCTGGAAGTTGCTGTTAGGCATGGAATCTGTGGGGTTTAAGTAGGTATTTATTTATGTTTCCTTCCACTTATGTTGCCCTCTGAGATTCCAAGACTTGCCACAGACCTGCAGGTGAGAGTGTTTCCTGGTGTTTGGAAACTTCTCTCTTTTTTAAGACTCCCTTCCTGGGACAGATCTCTGTCCCTACCTCTTTTGTCTCTCATATCTTTTATATTTTGTCCCATCTCCTTTCAAAGACAATGGGCTGCCTTTCTGTGCCTGATGTCCTCTACAAGCATTCAGAAGTTGTTTTGTGGAATTTGCTCAGTCTTCAAATGTTCTTTCCATGAATTTGTGGGGGAGAAAGTGGTCTCCCTGTCCTATTCCTCCACCATCCTAGGACTGCCCCCAACTCTCTCTTTTAAAAAACTTTGTATTACATATTGGCATATAGCTGATTAAGGGATAGGCTAGCTATTCCAATATTCTTGGGCTTCCATTGTGGTTCAGCTGGTAAAGAATTGCAAGCAATGTGGGAGACCTGGGTTTGATCCCTAGGTTGGGAAGATTCCTGGGAGAAGGGAAAGGCTACCCACTCTACTATTCTGGCCTGAACAATTCCATGGACTGTATAGTCCGTGGGGTCCAAAGAGCCGGACACAACTGAGCGACTTTCACTTTTACTTTTCATAGCCGATTAACAATGTTATGATAGTTTCAGGTGGGCAGCAAAGGGACTCAGCCATACATCTATATGAACCCATTCTCCTCCAAACTCTGGTGGCTCCTCATTGCAGAGCATGGGCTCTAGGTGTGTGGCTGTGGCTCATGGGGTTAAGTTGTTCTACAGCATGTGGGACCATCCAGACCAGGAATTGAATTTGTGTCCCCTGCATTGGCAGGCTGATTCTTTCCCACTGGACTACCAGGAAAGTCCCAAGTTGGTGAAATACATTCCTAGTGAAACTTAACTAAGATTTCTCATTTTGCCACCTATATTAGCCCAGGTTCTCAAGAGGAACAGAACCAATAGGATGAATCTATATAGGTGAGAAAGGATTTTATTTAAGAAACTGATTCATGAAGTTGTGGAGGTTGAAAAGTCCAAAAATCTCAAGAACCAGCAGCACACTGGAAACCCAGGATGACCTGATGTTGCATCTCACGTTCGAGGGCCTCCAAAGAAGCTTTTTTTTTTTTTTTTTCTTCAAGGAGGTCAATTTTCTTTTTCCTCTTAGGCCTTCAACTGATTGGATGAGGTTCACGTAAATTATGGAGGGTAATGTGCTTTATTCAGAGTCTACTGATGTAAATGTTAACTCAGAAACAGACTCACTGACTTAGAAAATAAGCTTATGATTACAGGGGGGACGTGGGGGATGAGAGATAGATTGGGAGTTTGGGATTCACATGTACCCACTGCTATATTTAAAATAGATAATCAACAAGCACCCATTGCATAGCATAGGGAACTCTACTCAATATTCTGTAATAGCCTAAATGCAAAAATAATTTGTAAAATAATAGATAT
>NW_011493990.1:6598-7610 GCF_000754665.1 Bison bison bison | reverse complement strand
GATGCAAAGAGCTGACACACTGGAAAAAAAACCCTGATGCTTGGAAAAATCGAAGGCATGAGGAGAAGGGGGCAATATAAGAGGAGATGTTTGGATAGCATCCTTGACTCAATGGACATGAGTTTGAGCAAACTCTGGGAGGTAGTGGACGACAGAGAAACCTGATGTGCTGCAGTCTATGGGGCCACAAAGAGTTGGACACGGCTTAACAACTGAAGAACAACTCATTTTGCATTGGGGAAATTGTGCTTCAAAGGACAAGTGACATTTCCAAAGACACATGGCCACCAAGTGAAAGTTTGTATGCAGACTTGGGCCTTAAAATCCAATCTCCACCAGGATCCTCTATCACATAACAGTGTTGAAATGGCAGTACAGCCTGAAGAGGAATTCTTTTTTATCTTTGCCTCAGAAGAAAGATCCTGTAAAGCACAGAGCTCTGAAAAGATTTTTCTTAGGGTTCAACTTTTCACTTGGATGGGATGACAGACTGGGCACTGTTTGTAGGGTAGACTTGATCCCTTTACACCCACAGTGGTTTCATATCACAAAGCCTACTGCTGTCAATGATTCATTTCAGGCCTGGACTGAAATCAAGGAGAGGAGCTGTGACCTCAGTGCACTATAGAAAGGCCAGGAGCTCATCTGCAGGGAACCATAGCAGCCATGGCTGCTGAACCTAGAGAGGCCACTTATCCATGGCAGACTGGATCTACCCGCAGATACCTTAGTTCTCATATGTACCTGTCCTCACCCTCTTCTGATTCCAGGGTTCCATGTCCTGCTGACATCATCATGAGGAAGAGCTTGGACTGTATAACTCCAATCTTGGACTGCAATATCCATGCTCTTCCTATGTGTCCTGAAATATGTAACTTCAACAGGAGAAACCATCCTGGAGAGAAATCCAGAGAGGTTTCAGCCATTGCCAGAGGATCAAGAATCTGAGTATGGGCAAAGGCACCAATCTGAGGACTTTCTTCCTCCTTCAAATATGCCCCCTCATTTGGGA
>NW_011493990.1:0-6498 GCF_000754665.1 Bison bison bison | reverse complement strand
TCGAGGGCATGAGGAGAAGGGGGCAATAGAAGAGGAGATGTTTGGATAGCATCATTGACTCAAGGGACATGAGTTTCAGCAAACTCTGGGAGGTAATGGAGGACAGAGAAGCCTGATGTGCTGCAGTCTATGGGGCCACAAAGAGTTGGACACGGCTTAACAACTGAAGAACAACTCATTTTGCATTGGGGAAATTGTGCTTCAAAGGACAGGTGGCATTTCCAAAGACAAGTGGCCACCAAGTGAAAGTTTGTATGCAGACTTGGGTCTTCAAATCCATTCTCCACCAGGATCCTCTGTCACATAACAGTGTTGAAATGGCAGTACAGCCTGAAGAGGAATTCTTTTTTATCTTTGCCTCAGAAGAAATATCCTGTAAAGCACACAGCTCTGAAAAGATTTTTCTTAGGGTTCAACTTCTCACTTGGATGGGATCACAGACTGGGTACTGTTTGTAGGTATACTTGATCCCTTTACGCCCACAATGGTTTCATATCACAAAACCTACTGCTGCCAGTGATTCATTTCAGGCCTGGACTGAAATCAAGCAGAGGAGCTGTGACCTCAGTGCACTATAGAAAGGCCAGGAGCTCATCTGCAGGGAACCATAGCAGCTATGGCTGCTGAACCTAGAGAGGCCACTGTATAACTCCAATCTTGGACTGCAATATCCATGCTTTTCCTATGTGTCCTGAAACATGTAACTTCAACAGGAGAAACCATCCTGGAGAGAAATCCAGAGAGGTTTCAGCCATTGCCAGAGGATCAAGAATCTGAGTATGGGCAAAGGCACCAATCTGAGGACTTTCTTCCTCCTTCAAATATGCCCCCTCATTTGGGAAAGGTTGGAGTTTCTAAGATGTGTCCTTGTCATCAGCTCTCTGTGTATACTCTGTACCTTTACATCTAGCACCTGAGGCTCCATGAGGGCTGTGCCTGTCAGTAACTGATTCCTTGGGGAGTCCCAGGAGATGCAGGGGAAAGGCAGAGTCCTCAGTTCTGTGCAAAGCACAGGAACCTTGGGGAGGCTGCTGGAAAGTGGTGGGCAGTGGAGACACCACCATCTCCCCAGGAGGCAGGGACTACATGGAAAGGGTTGAAATTAAAGCTCCATTTTCCTATCTTTATCATCTCTGTCTTTCTGCCCCAGGACTCTTGGTGCTGCTGCTGTTCCCAATGGGACCTACGGCCCAGAACAGTAAAGGTGAGTCTGGGGAAAGGTGGAGAATGAATCCCAGGGTCTGGGTTCTCTCACCGACAAGGGAGAGAAGGAAACTTATTTTTCAAGTGAGGTTCAGAAATGGTTCTCTGGGAAAAAGAGAAGTTGTTTCTTCTACCCAAATGCCCAGAGTGTCCTAAGCTTTTCCCCTTTGGACAGCATTGTCTCTCCCCCTTCCTCCCTCCCTTCCTCCCATTCATGCTTCCTTCCCTTCTGCCCATGAACCCCCAGATGATAGCTTTCTTTCATTCTCTGGAACTTCTGATGACGGTCTCCATCCCCACTTCTGCCCCCCACAGCCTGCGCTCTGCAATGCCCTCCAAACTCCTCATGTGTCAATGGTACGGCCTGCCGCTGCACTCCAGGATTCATTTCTTTTTCTGGGGAGATCTTCACGGACCCCTTGGAAAGCTGTGATGGTACAAAGACTTGGGGTGGTGGCAGGACATGCAGAGAATGTGGGGTACAGCCCAGTACCCATGGGAGACATGGATATTTGATGGGTGCCTCAGGCTTTGTCCTCAGAACTGTCAAGCAAAAAAAAACAAAAAACAAAAACAAAAAGATACAAATGTGGAGAGATGAGACATGAATAATCCTGGCTTCCTGGAAGAGCTAGGTCTTCAGAGGTCTGGAGTCTGAGCCTCAATTTGTCCTTTCAGGACTGAGGAGGGAGATTCAGAACTTCTACCCACTCCCCACTTCAGCACTGCCCACTGTGTCCCAATCTGGGGTGCCAGTCAGAGGGCTAGGAAGATCAGAGCTGACTGCACAAGCTTCAGGGGTGGCTTGTTCCAGCTGCATCCTAGACTCAGCTATATTGACCAAGAGTCTAAATCATTCCAAAAAGACATGGATTACATACCAGGCCCAGTGCTGCAGAGTCAGGTAGGGGATGGGGATATCTGTCTTGAGGGGACACACATCTTTGGGAGGTGAACCTATGTCCTGTTGTGTTCCAGACATCAGTGAGTGTGGACCGCCCTCACCAGTGTACTGTGGAAGTTCAGCAGACTGCCAGAACCTGGAAGGAGACTACTACTGCACATGCAGCCCAGGATATGAGCCTGTTTCTGGGGCAATGATCTTCCGGAATGAGAGTGAGAACACATGTCGAGGTAAGAATGAGGCTGCATTTCCTGCCTCTCATTTTTGACGTTTCAGGGCCGAAATGCTGAGTCATTTCTGAAGCATCCAGGGGACAGGACCTTGGTTACAGGTGTAGCACCCAGGTCTGAGTTGGGACAGTTTACAGATACCTGTCCCACCCGCACAGAGAGGCAGATGGTACGAGCCAAGGACCCAGGTCCTGGCTTTGCCACCTGAGAGCTGCATGTGTGACACTGGCCAGGACACTTTTTCAGAAATCACTGTTAACATGGGAGATGTGATAATATTATTGTGATTTTCTGTTTTCTTTTTTAAGTACCCCTATCTTGCACAAATAAAAACAAAAGCAACTTTGCCAAAATCACTATGTGACCTTGGACAAGTTAATTCACCTCTCTCTGTGCCCCAGCTTACCTGACTATAAAAAATGGGTGCAGGAGGAATTATGGTGTTTACCTCATAGAATTTCTGGAAAGGTATATGAGGTCACAAAGCACAAAACACTGATGGCTGTTGGGATTTTAAATTTTCATCATCATGATCTAACATACCCTCCCCATGATGGGCATCCTTGGGGGCTCTGCCCCAGGTGGGTGCTCAGGAGCAGCTGTCCTGCCCACTGTCTCACCAGGACCAGGAGGAGCATGGCCTCCACACATCACCAGGCTTTGCCCCACTTCCAGGGGGAGCAGGCAGGTAGGGAAAGGGGCAAGGGGCCAGCAGTGGGTCAGACAGGACTCCAGAGAGGGGTCCATGAAGAGGGATAGACCTGAATACTGAAGGTGAGGAGGGGAGGAGAGAGAAGGTGGGAGGTGAGAAGAATGCTGAGCTCAGGGTACAGAGGACTCTGAAGAGGGTTCTTTGAGCACCCTACTACAGGGAGAAGAGCCAGCAACTGTGGGCCCAGTCCCTTCCCTCCTGCACTGCAGACAGAGGGCAGCAGAGCCTCCCCAGTGGGAGGAAAGAGGGGACCTGCATCTGTGTGGAGTCCCTGCTAGCCTATAGCAGCCTTGGTGGGTGGCTGTTGTGCTTGAACTCATGACCTGGTCAGAAGACAGAGCCTTCAGTAAATTAGTAATGGTCCCTCATCTCCAGGCCTACTGTGTGTTTGGGAATGGAGACTGAGTTGACCTTCTGCCCCCAATTTGCCTCATTGGCCAGATACTCTTGTGCAGTAAGCAACCTGCACAACTGCACATGGTGATCATTGATCCCACTCAGTGTGTCTGCACTAAGGGGGCTGCTCACCCATTGTTGTGAGACCCTCCAAAGACATAGATGTAGAAGACTGATGTGGGAGGGGACCTCAACAGACCTCAAGGTGGATGACAGGGAGAGAACCACCTGCTGGTTTGCATCAAAACCTTCTGCCTGAAGACCTAGATCTGTGACAGGCTCAGCTGAATTGTCTTACACTCCCCACCTCAGTATTTCAGCCCTCACTGCACCCAAGTACCTGTCCATCCATGTTCAGGACGTGAGGTCTGCTATGAGAAGAAGACCTGGGCTGGGTCCCTGGGCACCTTGTTCAACTTTTCCAGGCATCAGACGGCTGTCCTGTGTGCCTATCTAGTCTCCCAAACCTCTCTGAACCCCAAGACTCAGAACCTCTGCAGAGGGTCTCTTCTGGATGTTCAGAACATCCCACTGTCACATGGCCTCTTATTTTCTAAAAACAAAAGAGAAAGCGACATTCAAGATACTTAGTGTGGTCACAGCACCGTGTGTTCCAGAACACTATCTGTCCTCATTGCCACTGTTAGTGCTCTCTGGGAGAAGACCTGTCCCCAGTGGGGCTTCTGAGACCCCAGATCATGGTGGACTCTGGGGCCCCATCCAGAAATGTGAGAGGAGGAAGACTCAAGTAATGCTCCACTGTCCCCAGCCATCACTGACCCTGCCAGCAAACTGTCTGGAGAAGATGCCTCCTGGCACCCTGATGCAACATCTCAACTGCTTAGCTTCCATTTATTTCCCCATCCAAGGCTCCACCTGACCCTCTCCCATAATTTCAGTTCATGGGCCTGAGGTAGCTCTGATGACTGGGGCCTGGGAGGATGTTGTGTCAGGGGTGTGGCAGGGGGACATCAACCCCCAACTCACTGGAAGAATCAAGTAAATGAAGAGGTTTCCATCTGGTCTCAATGATAAGTTGTCACCAGGGACCATTTCCTCTGGTCTGACCCTCTACTAAGGAGATCAACCCAGACTGCACAATGACCCAGACCATGTGAGGACAGAAGGTAGAGGCTGAGCCCCACCCAGCAGTGTGCACATGTCCACATATCTAGTGGGAGGCCAAGTGTCAAGATGGCAGAAACACCTGCCACCCTTCGCCCATGAGCACCTTCTCCCTGCTCCAGCCACCCAGCCCTCGCCCATCATGAGCCTTGCTCAGCTGTGGATTCTCATCACTTCCTGCCAGTCTGGGGTATGCCTTCATGGGAATCAGATAAAGGCACCTTCACAGCCCTCAAGCTGACTGGCCAGACATCAAACCCACTGTCCAGCACAGCCTGGTGCCCACTGAGCTTCCCTGGTAGCTCAGAGGTTAAAGCATCTGCCTGCAATGCAGGAGACCTGGGTTCGATCCCTGGGTCGGGAAGGTCCCCTGGAGAAGGAAATGGCAACCCACTCCAGTATTCTTGCCTGGAGAATCCCATGGACAGAGGAGCCTGGTGGGCTAGAGTCCACGGGGTCGCAAAGAGTCAGACACGACTGAGCGAATTCAATTTCACTTTCATTTTCTGTGCAACTGCCCACAAGCCTTAGCCTTGAGCTGCATGACTCAGGGGTGGGTCTTCATCCATGTCCACAGAGCTGGAGTCTCAGCATGGATGGAAAAGCGCTGTCCTGCCGGGGTCAGCAGGATCCAAGGAGAACTCAGTGGCAGCATTTGCCCTGGGGAAGTCAGGACAAAGTGCATCACTGGGAACCAAGATGGGCCCTGCTCAAGGAACACAGCTTTACTCGGTTACCAAGAAGACCCACCCAGGCCTTTGTCCAAATCTTTAGCCTTGGACATGGGCAGCTGTGATGCCCCCATCCAGCTGGGTTCTTCCCAGAGAGGCTCACAGAGTCAGAGAGAGCAAACTGGGTAACTTGGGCCACTTATGGCCACTTCTGGATGACAGAACTTCTGGGTCACCATGCTCATCCATAGCATAACTCAATATGAATGAGGAGAGGCCCCCACTCACCAAGAAAGAGAAAGTGGGCCCTTCTGGATGCTTCTATGCTGAGAAACATGGCTGACATCCAGACCAGAAGGCTGTCCACAGCAGCAGGTATCCATCACACTCTCCTTCCCCTTGCAGATGTGGACGAATGTCAGCACAGACCCCGAGTCTGTAAAGGCCGCAGCGTCTGCATCAACACCGAGGGCAACTACACCTGCCAGTGCCCACCCGGCTTGGAGTTCAGCCCAGAGGACCCGAGGCATTGCACAGGTAGACCCTCGGAAGACAGCGTGAGGCAGGCCTGGAGCTGGGGAAGGAGCTGGGGTGGTTCAGGGACCCCAAGAATGAGGGAGACGAGACTCAGGCTCCTGTGACACCAAGGGCCTGCTGGGGCCCTGTCCAAGGATCACCTCCTCAAATGGTCCCACCACAGACCAGGGAGACAGCAGAGCCTTCTGGGCCTGGGGTTTCTTTGTAGAGTTCCCTGCCCCCCAAGAATATCCCCAGACCTCACCCCTTCCGCATCTGCTACATTCGAGCAGAGGGAGGTGTCACCTCTGGCTTTCAGAGGGGGAACCTCGGTTCAGGGCTAAAGAGAATGTGAGTAAGAGCATTGATGGAGGAGTCGAGTTTCCATGACTCAGTTTCTATCTTTGCCTCATTTTTCTTCTTAAAAATAGGGACAACGTCCCAGCTGGAGTCATCTTAAGGGAAGCTGCCATGACAATCTTTGGCAATGAAGAGGCAGCAACACTATGAGGAGAGCTGTGCCCTTAGCACAGTGACGAGCTTGGAGACCTGGGCTGCACAGGACTTGTCCTCTGGGTTCTGTTCTAATAAAGGCAGGGATGCAGCTCCAGATGGCAGTGGTGCCTCCCCCTCACCCACCGCATCACATGTGGGTTGTGATCAGTGCTACAGCCTCCCTGGTTAGAAGCCCACAGAGCCTCCTGCACCAGACGTGAAGGGATTCAGCTTGGTCTGGGATTA
>NW_011493989.1:9487-10176 GCF_000754665.1 Bison bison bison | reverse complement strand
TGTGAAAAGAAGAGAAGTGAAAAGCAAAGGAGAAAAGGAAAGATATACTCATTTGAATGCAGAGTTTCAGGAATAGCAAGGAGAGATAAGAAAGCCTTCTTCAGTGACCAGTGCAAAAAAATAGAGGAAAACAATAGAATGGGAAAGGCTAGAGATCTCTTCAAAAAATTAGAGATAGCAAGGGAACATTTCATGCAAAATTGGGCTTGATAAAGGACAGAAATGGTATGGACCTAAAAGAAGCAGAAGATATTAATAACAGGTGGCAAGAATACACAGAAGAACTGTACAAAAAAGATCTTCATGACCCAGATAACCACAATGGTGTGATCACTCACCTAGAGCCAGACATCCCAGAATGTGAAGTCAAGTGGGCCTTAGAAAGCATCACTATGAACAAAGCTAGTGGAGGTGATGGAACTCCAGTTGAGCTATTTCAAATCCTCAAAGATAATACTATGAAAGTGCTGCACTCAATATGCCAGCACATTTGGAAAACTCAGCAGTGGCCACAGGACTGGAAAAGGTCAGTTTTCATTCCAATCACAAAGAAAGGCAATGCCAAAGAATGCGCAAACTACCACACAATTGCACTCATCTCACACACTAGTAAATTAATGCTCAAAATTCTCCAAGTCAGGCTTCAGCAGTACGTGAACCATCAACTTCCAGATGTTCAAGCTGGGTTT
>NW_011493989.1:5226-5878 GCF_000754665.1 Bison bison bison | reverse complement strand
AAAAAAAAAAAGAAAAAGAAACACCTGGAGTAACAGGCAAATTTGGCCTTGGAATACGGAATGAAGCAGGGCAAAGGCTAATAGAATTTTGCCAAGAGAATGCACTGGTCATAGCAAACACTCTCTTCCAACAACACAAGACAAGACTCTACACATGGACATCACCAGATGGTCAACACCAAAATCAGATTGATTATATTCTTTGCAGCCAAAGACAGAGAAGCTCTATACAGTCAGCAAAAACAAGACCGGGAGCTGACAGTGGCTCACATCATGAACTCCTTATTGCCCAATTCAGACTTAAATTGAAGAAAGTAGGGGAAACCATTAGAACATTCAGGTATGGCCTTAATGAAATCCCTTACGATTTACAGTGGAAGTGACAAATAGATTCAAGGGACTAGATCTGATAGACACAGTGCCTGATGAACTATGGATGGAGTTTTGTGACACTGTACAGGAGATAGGGAGCAAGACCATCCCCAAGAAAAATAAATGCAAAAAAGTAAAAAGGCTGTCTGGGGAGGCCTTACAAATTGCTGTGAAAAGAAGAGAAGTGAAAAGCAAAGGAGAAAAGGAAAGATATACTCATTTGAATGCAGAGTTTCAGGAATAGCAAGGAGAGATAAGAAAGCTTCTTCAGTGACCAGTG
>NW_011493989.1:4691-5126 GCF_000754665.1 Bison bison bison | reverse complement strand
AGACCCGGATTCAATCTCTGGGTTGGGAAGATCCCTTGGAGAAGGAAATGGCAATCCACTCCAGTACTATTGCCTGGAAAATCCCATGGACAGAGGAGCCTGGTAGGCTACGGTCCATGGGGTCGCAAAGAGTCGGACACAACTGAGAAACTTCACGTTCACGTTCATGTACATAATATATGTATATTCTGCAACCAGAAATGTCATCATTTGTCTGAAATGCCAAATTGGTTTCTGCAGAGTCCTGTTTCTGTCCGCCTGCAATGCAGGAGACCTTGGTTTAATTCCTGGGTCAGGAAGATCCACTGGAGAAGGGAAAGGCTGCCTAGTGGTTCAGATGGTAAAGTGTCTGTCTGCAATGCAGGAGACCCGGGTTCGATCCCTGGGTTGGGAAGATCCCCTGGAGAAGGAAATGGCAGTCCACTCCAGTATCTG
>NW_011493989.1:466-995 GCF_000754665.1 Bison bison bison | reverse complement strand
AGTATTCTTGCCTGGATAATCCCATGGACAGAGGGGCCTGGTGGGCTACAGTCCAGGGGATTGCAAACACCTGGACAGACTGAGCACACATGCATGCACACACTGAAGAGCTGATGAACTGCTACAATAAGTATCTAAAGATTCAGTTTGTTCATCTGTAAATTGGGGCAAATGACTTATTCTCAGAACTGCTTGGTACACTAAATAAGATAGCATATGGTAAGCACTTCACTTATTCTAAGTTCTTGGTCAATGTCAGTTTTTGTTCTCAATCACTTCCATCAATAATTATGGCATTATTTCCATATTGAGCCTTTTAAAAGATAGACACCAGGAAAAGTAGGAGCTGTAAAACATATAGTTCTCCATTTCTTGCATTTAGATATTCCTATGGACTTCCCTGGTGGCTCAGACGGTAAAGCGTCTGTCTACGATGTGGGAGACCCGGGTTCAATCTCTGGGTTGGGAAGATCCCTTGGAGAAGGAAATGGCAATCCACTCCAGTACTATTGCCTGGAAAATCCCATGG
>NW_011493989.1:0-366 GCF_000754665.1 Bison bison bison | reverse complement strand
GCTTTTACCTCATAGTTGCAATATGGCTGCTGCAGCTCCAACAAAACACCACATCCTTATAAGACAGCAGTCCAAGTAAGAAGGAACGAGGTCTTTTATATATGCAGGTCTCTACCTTATTAGGGAGGATAGGTTTTCACAGCAGTTCCCACATTTTCCCCTTACATTTAATTGGCCAGAACCAGGTCACATAGCTACCTTCAAGTGAATCACTGGGAAAGAGAATAATGTTTGACTTAAGCTCAAACATAGTTCATATCCTGAGACTGAGCCCTCTGTGCCTGAGCACATAACTACACACTGCCCACAATAATTCTGGATTCCTCTGTTAACAAAAGAATAATAAAGAAACCACCACTGAACAGC
>NW_011493988.1:5174-5592 GCF_000754665.1 Bison bison bison | reverse complement strand
TGAGGGGTAAACAGCTCCAATTCCCAATTCTGTACCAGGGTAGGGTGCTCCATTACTGTTGTGAGAAGGCTGCCTGGTCTGAGCTCTGGGAGAGAGTGATGAGCGTTCTAAGGACCCGCCATCAACCCTAAGCAGGGGGCGCTGAGAGTGTGAAGACATTGAGTCTCAGCCTTTACCACTGACAGACACAGAAAGCTTCTTAGCCCTGCTCAGAGTGGGGCTGTGGCACCTTAGGGAAGCTCAAAGGCAGGGTGGTGGCGGCGGTGGTTCAGTCACTCAGTCGTGTCCAACTATTAACGAGCCCATGGACTGCAGCATGCCAGGCTCCTCTGTCCTACACTATCTCCCTGAGTTTGAACAAAGTAATGTCCATTGTGTTGGCGATGCTATCTAACCATCTCACCCTCTGTCTCCTCCT
>NW_011493988.1:472-963 GCF_000754665.1 Bison bison bison | reverse complement strand
GATGCTTTATCACTGAGCCACTGGGAGGCCCAAATTTCACATATGATATTATATTTGTTTCAATTGCATAACAGAGTGATTCCATATTTTTAAACATTATGAAATGAATTGCTACGATAAGTTTGGTTACCTTGTGTCACCACAGACATTTCTTACAAGATTATTGACTATATTTCCTGTATGTACATTCCATTCCCATGACTTATTTTATAACTGGAAGTTTGTATCTCCTAATCCCTTCCCTGTTTTACACATCTCCCTACTCCCTCCTCCTCTGGTAACCACCAGTTTGTTCTCTGTGTCTCTGAATCTATTTCTGTCTTGTTTCCCGTGTTCTCTTACTTTATTTCTGAGGTTCCACATGTAAATAAAACTGTGTGGTATTTGTCCTTCTCTGTGTGCCTAGTTTTACTTGGCATATCACCCTCTAGGTCCATCCATGTTGTCGACAATGACAAGATTTCATTCTTTTTTATTGCTGAGTAATATTC
>NW_011493988.1:0-372 GCF_000754665.1 Bison bison bison | reverse complement strand
TCCCTTTTCATTACAGGAGACATGAGTGATGACATGTACTTTTCCTCCCCACACTCAGAGCCCAATGTTTTGTAGCCAGCAAGTGCCTGTGAGATTCTTCAGAAGTGAAAATAAATTCTGCTGTCTGTCAGCCTGTGCTCTCAGATAGCCCCCAGAGCTATATTTCTGCAGAAACCCAGGAGTCTTCTGCAGACAGAGGCACTTGAGAACAGGTATATTTATTGGAGTCTGAACTGGTCATCTAATCAAAGAGCTTCAGAGCTCAACCCATCTTGCAGGACTTGTCTCCCAGCTCCAAGGGAACTTTTCTTCTTGAAACTCAGAGGCATGAATTTAGTCAGTGTGGGCACGTTAAGCAGGGCTAACATGGCA
>NW_011493987.1:499428-499892 GCF_000754665.1 Bison bison bison | reverse complement strand
GCAGATGGAGGTAATACCGTTCGGCCTGTGTCCTTGCTCGTTTCCCCCTGCACCCTGCCCATCCCGTCGTTCCTCCTTGCCTCTCTGGCTGCCCCCACCTCCCAGCCCACTGTGTGTTTCCAGGGGAGCCACAGAGTGTGCAGGTGGATGGCCGGACCCAGAAACTCGAGGGGCTGATCCCAGGAGCTCAATATGAGGTGACTGTGGTCTCCGTCCGTGGCTTTGAGGAGAGTGAGCCTCTCACAGGCTTCCTGACCACAGGTGAGTGGGACTGGGACCCCGGGCAGGAAGTAGGGGGAGAAAATGAGGGCACTGGTGGGAGCTGAGAGTGAATGGGGAAGGGGAGGGGAACGGGGGTGTTGGAGGCTCCAATGGCAGACAAGAGGTGCAGCGGAGTTTGGGAAGGTGACAGGTGGGGAGAGCAGCCAGGACCAGCTCTGAGCACCGCCCTCCCGCCACCCTTC
>NW_011493987.1:498199-499328 GCF_000754665.1 Bison bison bison | reverse complement strand
GCCAGGGGACTCCATGAGCTACCACAGCGGCAGTGTCTTCTCTGCCCGGGACCGAGACCCCAACAACTTGCTCATCTCTTGTGCCGTCTCTTACCGAGGGGCCTGGTGGTACAGGAACTGCCACTATGCCAACCTCAACGGGCTTTATGGGAGCACAGTGGACCACCAGGTGAGAGGTCTGGGGGGCCACACCAAGCTGGGGGTGCTTGGGGCTCCACCTGCCTGGGTGTCTGTGATACACAGTGTGATAAGTTACTGAATGGCTCAGCGCTTCAGGGCTCTCGCCTGTGAAATGGAACAATAATGTCAATCTCACCAAGTTATCTTGAGGAGGAGATGATTTATTGGATGTAAAGGGACGGCTCAGGATTCTGCTTCAGTCCTTTGCAGTTGAGGGTTTAAAAGGAAAAGGGGAGTCAGGGAGAATGGCTGGTTGATTTCTGAAACCATCTCCCCAGAGGGGAGGGCAGGTGGGAGCTGAACGTCTGATACTGACTCTCTCCCAACAACCCCCTTCCCAGGGAGTGAGCTGGTACTACTGGAAGGGCTTCGATTTCTCAGTGCCCTTCACGGAAATGAAGCTGAGACCAAGAAGCTACCGGCCCCTGGGCAGGGGAGGCTGAGCCGCCGCTCACCCCTCCAGCGCCCCACCATGACTGCCGAGCACTGAGGGGTTGCGCCGAGAGAAGAGCCAGGGGCCACCTTGACCATCAAGCCACCAGCGGAAGCCTTCTCCACCCGCGATCTCACAGCACCATGTTTACAGGGGGGAGGGCAAGGGTTTGTACGGGAGCAATAAAAGGAGACACCGAGGCACGTGACTGGCCGAGTCCTCCCACCCACTCCTCCCCCATCACTGGGCACTGGCGCTCTCCCAGGCCCCGGCCTCCACCCCCCGGGGCTGCAGCCGCACCTGGAAAGGCTGGACCTTGAGGTTGACACCGCAGTAGGGATCCGGCTGCAGCGACGGCAGGGCGCCCACGGGCGGCGGCAGCAGCGTGAAGGCCTGCAGCAGTCGCAGGAGCACCACGAAGAGCTCCAGGCGCGCCAGCGACTCGCCCAGGCACACGCGAGCCCCGCAGCCAAATGCCAGCGCGCTGGGGTTCGCGCCCGGCTCCAGGAAGCGGTC
>NW_011493987.1:494122-495438 GCF_000754665.1 Bison bison bison | reverse complement strand
ACAGGCCTGGTTGCTTCACGGCATGTGATCTTCCCAGACCAGGGATCCAACCGTTTTTTTCATTGGCAGGTGGATTCTTAACCACTGGACCACCAGGGAAGTCCCCTCCCTCCTCTCTGTCTGCAGTCAAGCTGCTTGTGCTCCCAGGTGCAGGCGGCACAGAACTGCTTTCAAGGTTAGACTCCACAGAATACGGGTCTAGCCCCAGGACAAAAAGGCTGTAATGGCGTGATCAAACATGCCCCCATCGATTCCAAAGTCCTCAGGAAGGAACTTGATAGCCACAGCTGGGATCAGGGGCCCAGCCCTCTTCAGGGAGCTGTTGCCATGAGGGGTGGGGTCCCAGTGGACTAAGTAGGGCTATCAGGGGCCACTGTTGCAGGTGAGGGGGCAGTTGAAGGACTTAAAGGAGAGGTCATGCTAAAGAGCGGAGAAGGCAATGGCACCCCACTCCAGTACTCTTGCCTGGAAAATCCCATGGACAGAGGAGCCTGGTAGGCTGCAGTCCATGGGGTCACTAAGAGTTGGACACAACTGACCGACTTCACTTTTGCTTTTCACTTTCCTGCATTGGAGAAGGAAATGGCAACCCACTCCAGTGTTCTTGCCTGGAGAATCCCAGGGATGGGGGATAGGCAGCCCACCGTCTATGGGGTCACACAGTGTCGGACCCGACTGAAGTGAGTTAGCAGCAGTAGCAGTAGCATGCTAAAGAGGGGTGGCAGGACTCGGTGGGAGGCTGGGGCACCTAGGAGGTGGGGTGAGGGCTTAGAGCTGACCTGAGCCCACACATCCCCCAATACCCCATCCTTTCTCTGCCAACTGACCTCAAAGCTTTAATCAGAGCAAGACTCTGCCACCAGAGAGCCTGGGTCAAGATCCCAGCTGTGGTGCCAACTAGCCTAAAGAGTTCACTGCTGGGTCCTGATGGGAGAGGTTCAGCTCAGCCTGGACCCAGGCCCAGGACTGGAAGGGAGAAAACATTGGATTTCTGGGATTGGGCAGCAACAGCCAGCTCCTTCTTCTTAGTTGACCTCAGGCCTTAGATCGTGTCTTGCCACAACTATAGCTGAAAATTTGACTCTCGTACGTGGCTTTATGCCACCACCATGCTGACCGGATTTCAGGAGACATCTGATGGGCAATGACCAGGCCATGTAGACAATAGCCCTAAGAAGCCTCTGAAACACTGAGGAAGGTCAGAACGCTTTTGTAAAAAAAATATTAACTTATTTGGTTACACATGATCTTAGTTGCAGCATTGGGAATCTTAGATCTGCAGGTGCAGCATGAGGGATTTTTTTTTTTTTTTTTTT
>NW_011493987.1:493519-494022 GCF_000754665.1 Bison bison bison | reverse complement strand
CACTGGACCACCAGGGAAGTCCCCTCCCTCCTCTCTGTCTGCAGTCAAGCTGCTTGTGCTCCCAGGTGCAGGCGGCACAGAACTGCTTTCAAGGTTAGACTCCACAGAATACGGGTCTAGCCCCAGGACAAAAAGGCTGTAATGGCATGATCAAACATGCCCCCATCGATTCCAAAGTCCTCAGGAAGGAACTTGATAGCCACAGCTGGGATCAGGGGCCCAGCCCTCTTCAGGGAGCTGTTGCCATGAGGGGTGGGGTCCCAGTGGACTAAGTAGGGCTATCAGGGGCCACTGTTGCAGGTGAGGGGGCAGTTGAAGGACTTACAGGAGAGGTCATGCTAAAGATGGGTGGCAGGACTCGGTGGGAGGCTGGGGCACCGAGGAGGTGGGGTGAGAGCTTAGAGCTGAACTGAGCCTACACATCCCCCAATATCCCACCCTTTCTCTGCCAGCTGACCTCAGAGCTTTAATCAGAGCAAGACTCTGCCACCAGAGAGCCTGGG
>NW_011493987.1:492927-493419 GCF_000754665.1 Bison bison bison | reverse complement strand
GGGGAGGGGGGCAGGCATATGGGAGGGCAAGAGAGCCTTGACCTTGTTTCCAAAAGTGAGGTAACAGATGATGCTGCAGGTAAGCAGAGAGAATTCCTTCTGGATGGTCACGGGGGCACCGGCCTGGACTCTCATGCGCTGAAGAGAAAGAGCATGAACTAAATAGGGAGGGACCTGGGACATCCCTGGTGGTCGAGAGGCTGAATTCTCTGCTCCTAATGCGGGGGGCACAGGTTCGATCCTTGGTGAGGGAACTAGATGCCACATGCTTTGGGTAATATAAGTGGAAAAAAAATAGAGGGCCTTCCAGGAGGGGTGAAGCTGACCTGGGCTAACTGTGGGAGTCCAGGCTCACCTCGCAGAACTCCTGGGTCAGCTGGTCCACCCAGGGCTCCATGGAGCTGCGGGTGCCCAGCAGCAAGGCTGAGCGGGTGAGTTTCTTGTGGGCCTTCCAGAGCAGAGAGTAGTCCCCCAGAGAGATGTCCTGGCAGC
>NW_011493987.1:488371-492827 GCF_000754665.1 Bison bison bison | reverse complement strand
GAAGGTCAGAACGCTTTTGTTAAAAAATATTAACTTATTTGATTACACATGATCTTAGTTGCAGCATTGGGAATCTTAGATCTGCAGTTGCAGCATGCATGTTTTTTTTTTTTTTTCAGTTGAGGCTCTTATTTGTGGCATGTAGGAATTAGTTCCCTGACCAGGGATCAAACTGGACCCCTTGTATTGGTAGCGCAAAGTCATAGTCACTGGGCCACCAGGGAATTCCCAGGTCAGAACTACTCAAAGTTTCATGGAATGGGAGGGGACTCTGTTCGAATGGAGAGTGACCTGGACTGCTGACCTGCTTGTGAACACCGCTTCATAACGGACACCGTGTACCTTGCCAACTCCGTCTCTTCCATACCACCTCCAAATCCTAATTCCAAACAAGATAAATGATATGCAATGCCCCCAGAAGTGCTGTCCTGCCTCCAGCCTTGGGGCCTTTTATGTTCTTTCTTCTGCCTCAAATACCCTCATCTACTCCTACTCCCTTTGCTTGACTTTTCAGCCTGCCGAGCCCAACTTACAGGTCACCTTCTCCAGGAAGCCTCCCCGGCCCACTTCTCACATGCACCCAGACTGGTCAGAGGCCCCACAGAACCCTGCAGCTCCCTGACCTCACACCATTCACAGAAGATGGGGATCTGGAGCAGGGCATGGAGTGAGAGGTCCACAATTCCTGTTGAATGACTGAATGGCAGGCTGCTGAATTAGCTCAGTTTCCCTCAAAAATGACCTCAGCACATTCCTCTAGATGAATTTCTAGGTTGGCCCTGAAGACCCAAGAGGTGCTGCCATAATGGGGGAAAGCTAGCCAGGCAGGTGGGGAGGGCTGACCCTGGGGAACAGCAGTTCCCTCAGAGTATTAAGAAACACCAAAGTCGGCCTTTCGGTCTGTTTGAAATCAGTATCTGGATGAAGGTATCATGAGACCTGATGATTGCACATTTCTGGGAAAGTTACGTAATACTGATAAAGGGATCCAGTGTCAAACAGGCTTTCAACAGAGCAGGTCTCGGTTAGAAGCAAGACCCTAGAAGTGCCGTGTGCATGACCACAGTGGGGGACAAGCGGCTGGGGAGCTGTTCACGAAGCAGAAGGGCTGAGGTGCCTGGTGTGCAGCCCCCAGCCTGAGGCCCCGGTGACAGGCTGCCAGGCACAGGAGTGCCCTGCGGGCAGAGTAAAAGGGAGGTTTTAGTGCGGACATGGGATCCTCAGGGCGCAGGGTCAGCTGCCCACCATGGTCACTATGTGGCACCAAGCTCCCAAGGGGTCGCCTGAGGGAGGAGGGGATTCAGGCAGAGCTGGACACTGCAAGGGTCACCCAGGCTCTGAGAGCCTTAGATGATGCCAACCCTGGCCTGGGCCCCTGAGAACCTGGAGCAGGTGGTAGGGACATTGGTCTCAGTCCTGGAGATACACACAGACACTTTGCTGCCAAAGGCTTTTATTGAGTCCCTGGTTTTGCCTAGGGCTCTGTTCAGGGTACCCGGCACAGCAGGAGTCCAGGCACCATCTTTCGCAGCTCTGGCTCGTCCTGGGTAAGCTGGGAGAGCACCCTCACACCTGGCAGCCCTGTGTGCCATACTCCTGGAGGAAGCTGTTGAGCTGGGCACAGGGTGTCCGATGGCGGGTGCTCTGGCACATGCGCTCAGAGGGCATCTCCTCAATCCAGCTGTTCGAGTCCAGCAAGTACTGGGGGCTGCAGGCAAAGGGGCAGTGAGCAGAGGTCAGCGGAGGGTCAGAGGCAGACCCTGAGGCACCTGGCTTCTGAGGGCACAGGGGACCGTTTCCCTTGAGAGGCGTGGGCAGAGCAGAAGACTGAGGGGTCCCGAGAACTCACTCTCCCTTGAGGTCGTAAGTGGCCCCATCCAGACCCATGATCAGATATTCTTTCCCAGGTTCCAACTGAAGGCGGCAAGAGGCTCGGACCAGGAAGTTTCTGGTCTGATCAGCGGTGGCCCTGGCATCCTTGGCTGAGGGGTGAAGGTCCACAGAGTCATTCGAGGGGAAGAGGAGGGGTGGGACAGCAGGGGGCCGGGGGGCTTTGCGCCGAGCCTCCATTTGACCCTCACCACTCCCAGCGGGCAGGTGGGGCTGCATTCCTGTCTGTGGACAAGCCCAGGGCGTCTAAGAGGCTGAGGGGCTTTGAGCTCGGACTGGCTGCAGTTTCACTCCTCCAGGCACCAAGGCCCCAAAGCCAGACCTCAGCTCCCCAGTATGCCCCCCGGCCCTGCCCACTGATCGTCCCCCTCTTACTGAAATGCAGGACTTGGGTGATACGGGTCTCAAAGAGGCGGAAAGCAGCCCTGCTGTCTTCTCGGAGAACCTTAACCTGGAAGCCTGTGGGGGGGTTAGGAGAAGGGAGGGAAGGTTAGTTATCCCGAGGCTAAGAGGATGGGAGGTCAGTGCAGAGTGACAAGGCTGCCCATGGGCCTGAGAGGCGCAGGCCAAATCTAAGAGACCTTGAGGGGGGGTCAGGGCAGGGCCAGGGCCAGGGCCAGGGCCAGGGCCCGGGCGGGAAGACTGACCGTAGTCCACTCGGGGAGAGTAGCAGGCGAATTTCATCCGGTAACCCTCCACGTCCTGCTGCCCACGCTCCAGGGCCCGGCGCTGTCGAGGGCACTTCCCTGAAGTCAGGGGCCCAGGTGAGACCGTGTAGGCCCCAGCCACGCCGCCTTCCCACCCCTGATCCCCGGCCCAGTGTCTCACCCTCAGCACACTGGCAGACATCCGCAGAGCACAATGTGGACAAGAGTTTGCTCTTACGTGGTGCCCCATAAAACACAGAACACTTGTGCTCTAGAGAAAAGCAGAGAGGGGCGTTCATTAGGGCACTCGCCTCTCCTTGCCTCCCCAGTCCCATGGACCCACAGGACTCCCTTACCACCCTCACTGCCACCTATCCCCACCCTCCCGAGAGTCCCCGACGTCTCACCAGGGTTGTAGTAGTCATACAGGATGGCACTGGCCGGCTGTACCAGCCCCACGGGCACCTCCTGCACAGCTCCAAAGCCCACACACTCCCGGGAGGTGGGGACCTGCCATGGGGGGCAATGGGTGGAGGGAAGTCAGGGACCCACCTCTGGGCCCTGCAGACCGCTATGATGGATTTGCTTGCCTGTTTGGTTCCGGTCGATCTTATCTTCCGTGTCCTTCACCATTTGTTACCTTCCAGCCTCGGGATTTCTAAAAACTGCTCCCCAAGGTCTCTGCTGACTTCACTGCCCACATGGTGACCTCACCCATCTCCGGGGCCCTGAGCGGCTTCACAGAGGCTCACTTCATGGACACATCTTCACAAACCTCTCCCTACCCTCAGGGCTAGCTTCCAGACCAGCCCTGATTCTGACCTGGTCATTTCTGACCTTCCTGCTGGTCCCTCACAGAGGCACAGGCCCCAGCGCAGGCCCTTCCCCTTCTCTGTGCTCTCCTGGGGCAGTCTCACCGCTCCCCAAACTGCAGGCGCGTGGCTCCTGAACCAAATGTTCAGCCTGATTCTTGTATTGGGATTTTTACAGGATGTATTAAACTCTCCCAATTCCCACTGCCTGCCCTCCAAACCCACTCACCCCCTCCATAGCTTCACTGATACAACTAAGGCCTCACTTGTCTCCTAGGTACCACCAAGTGCTAGCCCTCTGCCGTCCTCTCTGACCCGCCACTCGTGTAGGCCCTGATCCCTCTCCTCATGGCCACGCTGCTCCAGTCCAGCCTGGTATCGCACACGAGTTTCCTTCCTAAGCTGCACGGTGAGCTCCCTGACTTGACATCTTCCTCATTTTCTTCAACCAGACTCCTCTGCCTGGCTTCTCTAGCCAACAGGGTCCGTCCCCTCTGCACACACTGGGCAGGGAGGGCCTCCCCGACCCACAGACACATGGCGAATGGTATCACAGTATTAACACGCCTTTTTCACATTTCTCTCCAAAGGTTACAATAAATATTCAAAAAAATTTTGGAGGGCCATCAGAGAGTTGATAACTGTGTGTTAGTCAAATTTGGCCATGGGAAAGAAAAACAACAACTCTTCTGGGTCCACCATCATTATAAAAACAAAAACAAAACACACTTGAATATCAAAACGGGAAGTTCAACAACAAAAAAGCCGTCCCTCACGACGAATAAATTCAAATTTAAGAAAGGCGCTCTCTCAAGCCCTCCCCGGCTGACTGGCACTGGGCCCAAAGCCACCGAAGGGGCTCAGCCCCGCCTCCCTGCAGGCAGCGGGGAACCTCCCTGGCCAAGGCTCTGACCTCCTCCTGTCCTGTCTCCCTGCTCACTCCACAAGGTCTCTCCCAGAGCAGTAGCTGCTGATACACCTGCCTCCTGGGAATCCTCCTAACACGAGCTCAGGAAACCCAGTGCCAGCTGTGCGCCCCTCTGTCACCCTCCTTGCTCACCGAGTCGAAGTACAGCAGGACGTGGGGACCCTCGGTCTCAAAGTGGC
>NW_011493987.1:487326-488271 GCF_000754665.1 Bison bison bison | reverse complement strand
CACAGCCTGTGACCCCAACACTCACTCGTGTACTCGACGTGGCCCATGACCGTCACTTCAATCTGAAGATCCTGGCAGGTCGTGTTCGTCATGTCCATGACGTTGTAGCTGCGAAGGACCTGGTTCATCAGGGGGTGGGAAGAGGACATGCGGACACTTAGGGCCACAGACCTCTCTGCAGAGCCACATGGAAGGGCTCTGGATCCCTTAGCTCCTGGGCTAAGAGCTTTGAGGCCTTCTGCCCTTTCCCATCCTGCCCCTGGACCTGTCCAGAAATACAAATGGACTCAGGTGTTGGGTGAGTAGGGGGTGCAGGGTCCTGGCACGGGGGCAAGCATTGTACAGAAGCACCGGAGAGGCTTTAATGGAAAGTTCAGGAAATGCGCCTGGCCTAGGCTTGAAAGAGGAAAATGAGTTTGTCAGGTGGGACAAGAAGATCCTGGAGGTCATTCAAAGCTAAGAGATGTGTGTACATGGGAAGATCTGTCCCACTGGGGAGGTGGGCGGGGCTGAGGCGAAAACAGGCGGAGGTACTGGAGAGGTGGGCGGGGCTGGGGAGTAAGCACACGCGGAGTTACTGGGGAGGCGGGTGCGACTGGAGAGAAAGCAGAGGAGGAGTTACACTGGATTTGGGCTCGGCTGGAGAGAAAGCAGAGAAGGAGTTACTGGGGAGGTCAGTGGGAGTCGGGGGAAAGCACATGAGGAGTTACTGGGGAGGTGGGCTGGGCTGAAGAGAACGCAGAGGAGGAGTTACTGGGGAGGTGGGCGGGGCTGGGGAGAAAGCAGAGGAGGAGTTACTGGGGAGGTGGACAGAGCTGGGATGAAGACAGAGAAGTCTCCCGGGTCATAAGGCAAGGCTTAGTATGGTGGGGGCCGCTAAGATGGCCCCAGGAGTGGCAGCTGTGCTCCTGCAGGGATGGACTCCGTCAGCCAGACAAGAGACAC
>NW_011493987.1:486114-487226 GCF_000754665.1 Bison bison bison | reverse complement strand
ACTGTGGCTCAGCCCTGGCACCACCCCCTCAGAGACCCACAGCCTGTGACCCCAACACTCACTCGTGTACTCGACGTGGCCCATGACCGTCACTTCAATCTGAAGATCCTGGCAGGTCGTGTTCGTCATGTCCATGACGTTGTAGCTGCGAAGGACCTGGTTCATCAGGGGGTGGGAAGAGGACATGCGGACACTTAGGGCCACAGACCTCTCTGCAGAGCCACATGGAAGGGCTCTGGATCCCTTAGCTCCTGGGCTAAGAGCTTTGAGGCCTTCTGCCCTTTCCCATCCTGCCCCTGGACCTGTCCAGAAAAACAAATGGACTCAGGTATTGGGTGAGAGAGAGCGGAGCAGGGTCCTGGCATGGGGGCAAGCATTCTACAGAAGCACCGGAGATGCTTTAATGGAAAGTCCAGGAAAGGCTGCTGGCCCAGGCTTGAAGGAGGAAAATGAGTCTGTCATGTGGGACGAGAAGATCCTGAAGGTCATTCAAAGCTAGATGTGTGTACCTAGGAGGATCTTTCCAGCTGGGGAGGTGGGCGGGGCTGAGGCGAAGACAGAGGCGGAGTTACTGGGTAGATGGCCGGTGCTATGGAGAAAGCTGAGGCGGAGTTACTGGGGAGGTGGGCGGTGCTAGCGAGAAAGCTGAGGCGGAGTTACTGGGGAGGTGGGCTGGTCTGGAGAGAAAGCGGAGAAGGAGTTACCGGGGAGGTCGGTGGGAATCTGGGGAAAGAACAGGAGGAGTTACTGGGGAGGTGGGCTGGGCTGGAGTGAAAGCAGAAGCCGAGTTACTGGGGAGGTGGGCTGGTCTGGAGAGAAAGCGGAGAAGGAGTTACCGGGGAGGTCGGTGGGAATCTGGGGAAAGAACAGGAGGAGTTACTGGGGAGGTGGGCTGGGCTGGAGTGAAAGCAGAAGCCGAGTTACTGGGGAGGTGGGCTGGTCTGGAGAGAAAGCGGAGAAGGAGTTACCGGGGAGGTCGGTGGGAATCTGGGGAAAGAACAGGAGGAGTTACTGGGGAGGTGGGCTGGGCTGGAGTGAAAGCAGAAGCCGAGTTACTGGGGAGGTGGGCTGGGCTGGAGTGAAAGCAGAGGCGGAGTTACTAGGGAGGTGGG
>NW_011493987.1:484580-486014 GCF_000754665.1 Bison bison bison | reverse complement strand
ATGAGTTTGTCAGGTGGGACAAGAAGATCCTGGAGGTCATTCAAAGCTAAGAGATGTGTGTACATGGGAGGATCTGTCCCACTGGGGAGGTGGGCGGGGCTGAGGCGAAAACAGGCGGAGGTACTGGAGAGGTGGGCGGGGCTGGGGAGTAAGCACACGCGGAGTTACTGGGGAGGCGGGTGCGACTGGAGAGAAAGCAGAGGAGGAGTTACACTGGATTTGGGCGCGGCTGGAGAGAAAGCAGAGAAGGAGTTACTGGGGAGGTCAGTGGGAGTCGGGGGAAAGCACGTGAGTTACTGGGGAGGTGGGCTGGGCTGAAGAGAATGCAGAGGAGGAGTTACTGGGGAGGTGGGCGGGGCTGGGGAGAAAGCAGAGGAGGAGTTACACTGGGTTTGGGCGCGGCTGGAGAGAAAGCAGAGGAGTTACTGGGGAGGTCGGGGAGAATGGGGGAAAGCATATGCGGAGTTACTGGGGAGGTGGGCTGAGCTACAGTGAAAGCAGAGGAGGAGTTGCTGGGGAGGTGGGCGGGGTTGGGAGAAAGCAGAGGAGGAGTTACTGGGGAGGTGGACAGAGCTGGGATGAAGACAGAGAAGTCTCCCGGGTCATAAGGCAAGGCTTAGTATGGTGGGGGCCGCTAAGATGGCCCCAGGAGTGGCAGCTGTGCTCCTGCAGGGATGGACTCTGTCAGCCAGACAAGAGACACAGGAGGAAGAGAAGGTTTGGGGCTCAACCACGTCAGAGATGCTCAGAGCTCAGGGGAGACACTTGGCTTGAGGGGCCAAGTGTTTGAGCATCAGCACTGAGGGCTGAAGGGGACCACAGGTGCCCAGAAAGAGTGCAGAGCAGAGTGAGGGGCACCTGCCCAGGACAGAGCACAGGCAACCACAACCCAGGGGCCTCTTCCTCCTTCCGAGACCATGAGCTCTGCCTGCAGGTCTCCCACTCAACACCCCGGCTTCACCCTGATGGGCCTGCCTGCCCAGTGCCACCAGCTCTCACCTTCAAGGTTCCTTTGCTGTTTCCTCTCACCTCCACGTTAATCTTGCTTCCCAGGGAAAACTTTCACAAGCACAAAAGGGAAAGAGATGTCAGAAGGGCACACTGTTGCTTCAACTTACCTCCTCCACCAAAATAACTTCACCTCCTCTCCCCACCTCTCTTCTCAACACTTTCTACCTTCACCTGCATTCTCTCTCCAGCATCTCCTAAACCCTCTGTGACTCTGCATGGATCATTTTTACATCAGATCCAATGAATCTCAGAGGTTGGGTGACTTGCTACAGCTCACAGAGCCAGTAAGTCTTCCCACAGTTATCAGAAAGAGGGGCCATAGGGATTCAGCAGGGGTGAGGAAGAGGGGATGGCTTCTGGCCTGGCCGAGGGAGCCCAGGTGTCCCGGTCACCCAGGTGAGGGCACGGTTCACCTGCAGCTCC
>NW_011493987.1:481181-482145 GCF_000754665.1 Bison bison bison | reverse complement strand
GGCCTCAGCCCTGTTGCAGGGAGAGGGCCAGAGCAGGGGATGAATCTGGGAGCTGGGGACCTAGATTCAGGGGTGTGCCATTCACCTCGACTTGTAGAATCTTAGATATTGCGTCCCCCACAGGGAAATCAAAGGATCCTCGAGCCACCACCTTCAGGGACACGGCAGCAGCTGCGATGGGCACCACAGAGAAGCCAACGGGCCGGGCAGAGCCCGCGGGCACCTGCACCTGCTGGGCGAGCCCTCCACCCCCGGCCAGGCACAGCCCCTCCACTGGGGACACGTGGACGCTCACCTGGGGGCAGGAAGACGGGGAGGGCCAGGGTCCCAGCCCAGTTAGGCTCCCCACCCTCACCTGCCCCAGTCCCCCGCCACCACCGTGCGCACAGCCGCCAAGGGGCCTCACGGTCAGATCGCTATCCAGGTAGTTGTAGAGGACAGGCCGCAGCTCGAGCTGCTCAAAGCGGCGGACAGAGACCGGCAGGCGGAGGTGCATGTGGAATTCACGGAACACTCGGAGTCGGGCCGGGGTGGCCACACACAAGCCTGATGGATCAAGGGCACATATGAGAAGCCTGGGGGGATCACACCCAGGGGACCCCAGCAGTGAGGGGCAACGCCCGCCCCTGGTCCCCCCACTTCCAACCCATCCCCTGCCTGCCGCTGCTCTCTGGCTTCAGGCCCCATGCTCGGCATGCAGACATCTCCAGGTCTCTGCCCCTCCTTCCTGTACCAAGAGCTAAGGACCAAGCAGGGAGCCTCAGACCAGGGAGCCTGGAAAAGGGAGGCCCAGGGCCCAGGCAGGGTGACGGCACCTGTGGTTTTGGACAGGCTCACGCCGTGGATCTCCCACGTGGTCAGAGAGTCCGGGAGCAGCAGTCGCAATCTGCAGTGGGAAAGGTGAGAAGCTGGGTCCCACGCTGGGCAGGACCCCGACACAGCCCAGAGACAAGGCCAGGCCCCA
>NW_011493987.1:475738-478302 GCF_000754665.1 Bison bison bison | reverse complement strand
AAGAGAGGAAAAGGAGGGCTGGGGGCGGGGAAGGGGCACTCTAGTGTTTCCCTCCACCAAGGCTGAACTCTTCAGGGCACAAACTGCCTTCTGTTCATCTCTATGTTTCTTGAGGCCACCACAGGACATATTACACCGATGGTGTATAACACAGCTCTGCTGATAGATGTATGGATGGTGGATAGATGGATGGAAGCAGGAGATGGGTGGCTGGAAGGCTGGATGGATGGATGCATGGATGCATGGAGGGATGGAGGGATGTGCAATGGACGGAGGGAGAGATGGATGGATAGGTGGATGGATAGATGGATGGGTGATTAGATGGATGGTTGGGTGGATGGATGCAGTGATGGGTGGATTGATTGAGGGATGCATGGATGGATGGAGGGATGGCTGGGTGGGCGGGTAAAAAATAATACATTGAGATGGTGGAAGGACCCCTTCCGAAGAAAAAGCCCAGAAATGGAGCTGTAGAGATACAGCCTCTGGGTCTTTCCTGGCTTTGTGTCCCAGCTGAGATGAAGCAGGGTGGTGTTGGTGCTAGAGAACAGAGGGTCAGCTCGGAGGTCAGAGGTGAGGGTCCAGGGTTATAATCAGGGGAAGCTACTCACCTGGAGACTCAATAACAGCTGCTGCAACATACAGGCGCAGCCCTGGGAGGTCATCAGTGCTAATATTAAGCTTCTCCAGCACACCCTGAAACTCAGCCTTTTGCAGGGAAATTTGGCACTGGCCATCCACCAGCTGGGCAAAGAAGACAGGACAGAGAATGAGACTTGAGTCTCCCACCTCACCTCCTCACGCCGCCTCACTCTCCTCACCCACCTCACGCACCTCAACCCTCCTTCCTACCTTGGTCTGACTCTCCAGGCCCCGCAGGAAAGTCTTTTCACCGTCCTCACCCAGGAGCCCAAAGCGCACGTATGCCACCCCCTGCACTGGCTTCCCGTAGATGTACCTGCCACCGAGGAGAGATTCGGACGAGGGGCTGAGGGCTGGGGCAAGGGAGGGAAGTGGGGTTCCACAGCACATTCACGCTGCATGGGGCATCCTGGGATCAGGCCCAGTGTGAGGGACCATGTGCGAGGGGGAGTTACCTGGCCTGGATGATCACTTGGATGTCACTAAGAAAGCCAGGTGTTGTCAGGATGTAGGGGTTTTCAGGAATGATCTTCACCTCAAAGTTGGGGAGAACTGACCCAAGGCAAAGGGAGGGCAGATCAGACTCTAGTGAAAGGACCCTTAAAATATTATCCTCCCCTCGGGGTTGTGGCAGCCGCGTCTCTCTTCCCTGGCCCTGCACCCCCCACCTCTGCTCCACCCCTTCCTCCTTGCAGACAAGGAGCGCTTGTCCCTGCCGTCTCCAGCTCTCACCGTATTTCTTCACCTCAAACTGGGTGCTGCTATTAGAATCCAGACTGTCTGAGAATCGGGCTGAGATTTTCCATGTTCCTGGCCTGAGGACGGACAAGGGAGAGACTCAGCTCACTCGTGCAAGAGGCCCACTGACAGCCAGTGACCCAGCTCCCTAGGAAGAGATTATGGGGTGATCCAGGGGCTGAGGGAGCTCAGAACTGGACCATGTGCTGTAGTTGGCCAGCTGGGGGAAGTGGGAGTTAGAGAAGTGTCGGAGGGAGCAGTCTGAGGGAGAGATGCTCACGCTGAGATGTCTGGGATCAAAAAGTTGTCCTGGAAGATGGAGGAGGGAGCAAACACTTCCCTTTTCTGCACGCGGAAGCCTTGAGAGTTCTGCAATGGGAGTGAAGCGGTCACAGCCACAGGCCAGTTCAGCAGCCCTGGCCCCTTAGGAAGGTCAGAGGTCGGGGGCTCACCTCCACCGTGACCGTGAGGATGTCAGTGGCCGGGCGCATCTTCTGATCCAGAGCAAAGACTCGGTAGCGAACTGGAAATGGAGGATGAGGAGGTGAGCAGGAGCCATGGGAGGGTGGGCCCTGGACCCCGGACCCCCTCCCAGAAAGCGAAGGGAAGGAGAACAAATGTTTGCAAAGCAGCCTTCCTGTGAGGGGCTTCAGGTTATCTCATTCAAGTGGCTGGGAAGGCATGAAAGGTGGAGGCCCTGGCGCCAACTCACCCCGCTGGCCAGGGTTATAAACGGGCTGGTCCGTCTGCAGAAAGAGGTGCCCCCGGCGAGAGGAGAACAACAGGTTGACACCCTGCATGTCTGTCTGTTTGGACAGAGAGTCCCTTAGCCATGAGGACTGCACCATCAGCTGCACCTCGGGGACTCTGCGGAGATGGAGGAAACAGATCCTGGCCTGTTCCTGGGGGATCTGGAAGAGAGAGAGAGGGAGTGGGTGAGAGACAGAGCAGAAGGGGAAAGACAGACTGACACACAGAGGAACACAGGGCTGGGAGGGGAGGAAGGGAGCAGGGGGATGAGAAGACAAAGATGTTTCCAAGAAGACAGAGGAGAACAGAAGGGGGAGTGCTGGGCAGCACCGGGAGGGAGTAGGCCTTTACCGGGACGTTGAGGAGTATGAAGTCTCTGTCTGAGCTGAGGCTGAAATCCACCTTCGGGGAGCAGAGCTCATTAACATGGGATG
>NW_011493987.1:471944-474734 GCF_000754665.1 Bison bison bison | reverse complement strand
AGGGGATCTTCCTGACCCAGTCTCCGGAACCGGCAGGCGGATTCTTTACCACTGAGCCACCTGGGAAACCTCTTATACTAACTCCCACAAAAACTGAACTACACTAGCTTTTTGCAGGCTCTGACAAAAATTCTGTCATTTAGGAAATCAGACACATTCTCACCGTCCCACAGGGGAACTGACCTCAGTGTCCCTCGTTCCTCTCTGATCAACAAGGTAAAGCCCTGGCCCCACTTTGGCTTTACCTCTGCCCCTACACGAGATGCCCAAACTCACATGTCTCATGAAACAAAAGACATCCACAAAACATCAGAAGTACTTTATTTGGCAGTTTCAGCCCAACATATAGGAAGAAAAACTCTGTCCAACTTTGACAGCTTACCCAGTGACCCCTCCTTCCCACCCCAGACAGAATAGTGGCAGCACCTTGCTGCATGAAAGACAGCAGCCGTGGCCTTGGCAAGGTTTCTGGCTCCACTTTTCGTGAAAGGGCAGAGAAGCACAGCCCAAACCCCTCCACTGGGACGCAGCCCAGGTCAACAGCGGCAGTCACATCTGACCCTCGGCACAGCAGCAAGCCCAGCACTCATCCTGGCTCCCGAGCCTTCCCAAGGTGACCCTGCCTGAGCCAGGGCGGGCAGCCCTCCTGGGCCCCTCAATCCCCACCCTGGGGAGGTGTGCAATGATGAACAGAGTCCTCAGGTCTCTGGCAGGCGGAGGAGGGTTCCAGAAGTGGTGGAGACACTGTGCAAGAGAAAGACAAGGCTGGAGCTGGGTTCCTGAGTTCCAGAGAACTCAGAACTTGGCTGGATATGTTCCCGGGTTCCAGAAGACAGGAGAGGGGCTGGGCTTTGCTAATGAGGGAAGCACAGAGAGGGAGGAAATCCAACCTGAGGTCATTGCTCTGTCATCTTCCAGAGGCTGGGGTGCAAGACTCACCAGTCCACCAGCTGGGCCCCAATGAGGTCATGTACGTGGTAGGCGAGGCCGAGTCGCACCGAGGCAGCTGCCCGCCGGCCCAGGAGCTCTGAAAGGAGTAGCTCCCGGTACTTGGCCTTCCGGACCATGCTGAGGACAGCCTGCCGTCCTGGGGGAGAGGTGGCATGGGAGAGGGGAAAGATGAATAAGGCCTGGAGGCCTGAGGAGGCACCAAAGAGTGTTCTTGAGGGGCTGCGGGCCTGGGCTGCAGAGAGTGTACCTTTAACAAAATATTTGATGAACCTCCCAGCTCCAGGCACTGCGAGCCACCAACTTCCAGCATCTCGGACAGTGAGCACCCCAGCTTTGACCAGCTGCCTAAGAGAGTGGAGATGAAGTGTTGACTCTGAGAGCTCTCTCTCCTCCCCGCCCACTAACGTTGGACACTAAGTCTCCAGAGGCCTGGGCACCTAGGCCAAGGGACTGGACAACAGGAGTCCAGCCTGGGGCAGTTCTCTGCTCAGACCGTGCTGCTCAGTGCCCCATGATCTTGCCTGCCATTCTCCCACCTGACCGCCTTCCGTCCACTCTCTCTTTTCCTGTTACCTGGTGGCTCAGACGGTAAAGAATCTACCTGCAATGGAGGAGACTCAGGTTCAGTCCTTGGGTCGGGAAGATCCCCTGGAGAAGGGAATGGCTTATTCTTGCCTGGAAAATTCCATGGATAGAGGAGCCTGGCAAGCTACAGTCCACGGGGTCGCAGAGAGCCAGACATGACTGTTATTATTGCATGTTCACTAAAACTGCTCCTCCTCTCTGAAGCCCCGTTGACCACTCTCAGTCCCACCACCAGGGGAGACACAGAGGCCTTTCTCCGGAGCCCCTGCCGTTACCTACACATACCTCACCACTGTTTGTTCTTTAGTTGCTAGGCCATGTCCAACTCCATGGCGACCTCACAGACTGCTGCCGGCCAGGCTCCTCTGTCCATGGGATTCTCCAGGCAAGAATACTAGAGTGGGTTGCCATTTCCTTCTCCAGCAGATCTTCCCAACCCAGGGACTGAACCTGCGTCTCCTGCATTGGCAGGCAATTCTTTACCACTGAGCCACCAGGGAAGCCCCATACCTCACCATAGCTCTTCCCAAATCTTACTGAAGTTTATCTAATGCGTTCAGGTATATCATGGATTACAAAGTAGGGATCCCGAGTCAGACCCACCCTCCTGAAACGATACTTTGCTTTAGCCTTTGCCTAGCTGTTGTTCTTTTGAATGTGAATGCTGATTCCCACCGGGCATTTATGGCTCCTGCCAGGCCTCTACATTTGATTAGCCACCCATATCTCCTGAATTTTAGTCCAGAGCTGTTTCCAAGGCCTCAGATAAGACAGGCCTCTCCTCCTGGGGAAGAAGCACAAACTTAGGTCATTTTATTTAAAAAAAAAAAAAAAAGAGTCTGCCTTTTTAACAGGTTCCCCAAAAGAAAGAGAACAAGGCTGGATGGGACTGGAGGGAGGAGGGGAGGGGCCGGATGCCTGATTTTGTTGGTTCCCCCAGGTCTCACGTGATCTCTGGGTCCCTGAAGCCAAAGGTCTGTGTCATTTGGTCTTGCTGGAAGCTAAGGTCACCACAGGCTGGAAGCACGGAAGCCAGAAACTTCTGTACTGCAGCAGCATATGGGCGGCCATCACAAGCTTTGAGGACCTGGAACCAGAGATGAGAGACGTGGTCTGGCCCCACCTAACCCTCCACTGACCTCTGTCCCCAGGATCACATTTCTCTTCCTATGTTTTGCCTGTTGCTCAGGGCTTTCTACCTCTCATACTTCTCCTCCTCTTCTTCCTCTCCCTCATATTAATATTTTATCAGAG
>NW_011493987.1:470228-471844 GCF_000754665.1 Bison bison bison | reverse complement strand
AGAGCCCTGTGCCCTGTCTGTGAGATGTGAGGTGGGGGCGGGGGGGGGTTGTCTCTTTTCTTTTTATTCCCACTCCCTAGTTTTCCTGCACCCCCTACCCTGGCCCCCATGACCCACACACAGTCACACTCACTCTGGTCCTGTAGTCCTCGGTGAACATGATTCCTTGGGCGTCCAAGTCGAAGCCTAGCTGGACAATCCTGATCTCCCCCTGCTCTTGCAGTGCCTTCTGCCTCCATAGACATGAGAATGAAAAGGATATCAGGGGAAGATGCTCTGCTATACCCTGGACACACTGAGCAGGGACATTCTGTGTCCAAGTATTGGGGAGTTCTTCTTTAAGTAAAGGAAAAACTGTGGGGAGAGAATTAGGTGGATTGCCAAACAGTCTTTTTCAATTAGTCTTTCACCCAGCCACCTCAGGAGTTATCTGTTAAACAGTCAACACAGGGGCTTCCCTGGTGGTCCAGTGGCTAAGAGTCCATGCTCCCAGTGCAAGAGACCCCGGTTCAATCCCTGATTGGGGACCTAGATCCCACATGCCACAACTAAGAGTTTGCATACAGCAAGTTAAGGACCCCGCATGCTGCAACTAAGACTCAACATAGCCAAATAAATACTAAATATTTTTAAATGTCTGCTGAATAAAAAAAAAAAAAAACATTAAAAAAATCATGACATATTTTCTAAGACCAATCATAGGCAGACACTTAGATAAAGCAGTGATTAATGGGCTCTCCCCTCAAGGAATTAACAGTTGAGATTTTGGATGGGGAAGGTGGAGAGGAATATGGGATAAAATGTTTCAAACAAATAAAAATAAACCAGAACTTCTGTTTCCAGGAATATAGCAAGACCAACTCACTCACTGAAAATTAGGTAAAATGTTGCATAAAATGTTATTTTAAAAGCTGTTTAAGCATTAAAGCACTCATAAGATAATAAGGAATTACCAAATTAATATAGGAAAACAAAATTCAAAAGAAACAGACAATAGAAACAAACCTAAAAATATATGTTACAGCAAACTTATCAAAAATAGACTATTTTTTTTAAGTATGCTTGTAATGCTGAAATAAATAAAAGCTAGAATGGAAAATTTCGGCAGGAAATTATAAAAACTGACATAATGGATTTGAAAGACATTCATGTACTAATAGAAATTCCAGAACTCAAAAATAAAGCAGGTGCAGTTAAGAAATCAACGGATGGATTCAGTAGATTCAGTTCAGTTCAGTCGCTTAGTCGTGTCCAACTCTTTGAGACCCCAGGCCTCCATGTCCATCACCAATGAAGCACAAGCTGGAATCAAGATTTCTGGGAGAAATATCAATAACCTCAGATATGCAGATGATACCACCCTTATGGCAGAAAGTGAAGATTGCTAGGAGAAATATCAATAACCTCAGATACGCAGATGATTCTGCCCTTATGGCAGAAAGTGAAGAAGAACTCTTGATGAAAGTGAAAAGAGGAAAGTGAAAAAGTTGGCTTAAAGCTCAACATTCAGAAAACGAAGATCATGGCATCTGGTCCCATCACTTTATGGCAAATAGATGGGGAAACAGTGGCAGACTTTATTTTGGGGGACTCCAAAATCACTGCAGATGGTGACT
>NW_011493987.1:467514-469612 GCF_000754665.1 Bison bison bison | reverse complement strand
CCAGGCTCCCCCATCCCTGGGATTCTCCAGGCAAGAATACTGGAGTGGGTTGCCATTTCCTTCTCCAAAATAAAAATCTACTAATCTACAAGACAGATTTAAAAAATAATAATAATAACAAGAACATAATAAAGACAATCAAAAAGATTAAAAATGAGGACAAGAGACTAAGAGACAAAGGATTCAAACAGAAGGCCCAATATGTGTTTAATTGGAGTCCCAGAAGAAAAGAAAAGAGATAATAAGGTGTGGGAAGTATCTGAAGAGACAATAACAGCCACAATCACAAAAGTACATTAATCCAACTCACATAAACTCATAGAACAGACAAAATAGCAATCAGTGAGGAAATAAAAGATTTCAGTAATAACTTTAGTTACTAAGAAATTAGTAATTGAATAATACATATTTTTTCAAATATACATACATAGAATATTTCGTAAAACTGACTATATAGCACAAAGCATGTCTCAATAAGCTTCCAAATGACTGAAATCATATTGTGTATGATCTCTGGCCATAATAATATCATTTATGCCAGAAATCATTATCAAGGTAACTAGAAAATGTTTAGGAAGTAGACATACATTTCTAATCAACCCAGTAAGTCAAAGAAAAAAAATCACAAAGGAAATTAGAAGATATTTTGAAATAAATGATAATGGAAATATATACCCAAACTTGACAGATGATTGACCAAGGGCTTCCCTGGTGGCTCAGATGGTAAAGCGCCTGCCTGCAGTGCGGGAGACCCGGGTTCCATCCCTGGGTTAGGAAGATCCCCTGGAGAAGGCAATGGCACCCCACTCCAGTACACTTGCCTGGGAAATCCCATGGATGGAGGAGCCTGGTGGGCTGCAGTCCATGGGGTCACTAAGAGTCAGACACGACTGAGCCACTTCAGTTTCACTTTGACAGATGATACATATAGGGGGAGACTACAGCCTGACATGCATCTATTAGAAAAGAATAGAGGATGAAAATCAATGAAGGAAAAAAGTAAAATAAGCATAGCAGTAGAGAGGAAACATGAATGAAATGGAAAACATGCATGCAAGAAAGAGCAACAAAGCTAAAAGTTAATTCTTTGAAAGACTACTAAAATTGATAAACCTTAGTGAGACTGACCAAGACAGAAAGGCGGAAACAGGAACCTAGAAAAAGCACAGATAACCAATATAAAGAACAACAAAAAAAAAAGGATCATCACTATAGATTCTACAGAAAATAAAGTGAGATTACAAACTTTGTCAATAAATGTGAAATTTTAGATGAAACTGACAAATTCTTAAAACAATACAATTTCTTCCACTAGAATGGACAAAGTGGGATATATTCACAAAATAGAAATCTATGAAAATGAATTTTAAAACATGTGTGTGCCTATGTGTGTGCACACACACGTGCGCGCATTCTCAGTCACTCAGTCATGTCCAACTCTTTGGAACCCCATGGACTGTAGCCCACCAGGCTCCAATGTCCATGGAATTTTCCAGGCAAGAATACTGGAGTAGGTTGCCACTTCCTACTCCAGGAGATCTTCCCAATCCAGGGATCCAACCTGCGTCTCTTCGGTCTCCTGCATTGGCAGGAGATTCCTTACCACTGGGCCACCTGGGAAGCCCCAATGAATCTCAAAAATAATCATCTAATGAAACAAGATGTAAATAAATACATATGGTATGATTTTATTTACATCAAGTTGAAAAGTAGGTAACTAAGCTATGTTGTTTACGATAAACACATAGATGGTATAAAGAAAACGAAGGGAACAATTATCAAACCAGTCAGGTATGTTGCTTCCCAGGGACATAAGGCATTTTGGCTGAATGTGGGCTGTTGGCTATGTTCTGCAGTCTGACTTGGGTGATGGTTAAGTGGGTATTTGCTTTATAAACATTCTTTAAATTATATGTGTTTATATTTTCTTTGTGGCTTCCCTGGTGGCTCAGAGGATAAAGCATCTGCCTGCAATGCCGGAGACCTGGGTTTGATCCCTGGGTTGGGAAGATCCCCTGGAGAAGGAAATGGCAACCCACTCCAGTATTCTTGCCTGGAGAATCCCATGGACAGAGGAGCCTGGTGGGCTACAGTCACA
>NW_011493987.1:462821-466824 GCF_000754665.1 Bison bison bison | reverse complement strand
TATCTCCTAGCACTGGGGATGTGGCTCTATTATCTGTCACTGCAAACCTGGGGTCCTTAACCTTTGGCCTCAGAGAATCTGTGAAACAACCCCCTTCCTCTCAAATTGTACATACACCGTATATACATATATACACATACAGTGGCATATATGCCTTTTTTTCTGGAGAGCCATGGCTTTCATCATCTTCTAAAGTTTATAAAAAGGTTAAAACCCACTCCTCCCTCTTACTACCAATTTCACCCACATCCACAGACTGAACCACTACTCACATCTCGATGGCTTCCAGTGCTGTATCAGTGGCCCAGAATTTTCTCCAAACCCTCATCCAACTGTCTGCTGCACATTTGCCTCCGGATGCTCCACAAACACCTCCAACTCAACTTGTACAAAATAAACACATCATCTGCCCCCAACTATTCAATGTTTTCCTACTCTGTTCACTCCACCAACCACTCAGTCGTCCAGAAAATCCGAGAGCTATCCTGAAGTCCTTCTTTCTCGCTCCACATCCCTCATCCATCCTCTCCCTCCTTACTACACTGCCCTAATTTAGGCCTTCACCAGTTCTCAGCTGCAGTATCTTCCTAATTGATCTCCCTACCTCATGACACTGCCTCCAATCCGTGCAACACACCACTCCCTCTCTTGTTTTAACATTCTCTACCAGCTCATTGCCTTCTTTGTAAAACGGAAACGACGCTGGTGTACAAGGCCTGCCCTAATCTGACGTCTGCCTACATTCCCATCACGAACCACGCCCGGTGACTCAGTTTCCCCAAAAGCTTCGCTCTTCCACCTTCATCATTTGGCATGCTATTCCCTGAGGGTCTGTAGCATTCTCCTCGGCACCGCAGTGCCTGGCACTGAAAGCCCGGCCCAGAAAGACCCAGCGCTTGCTGAATGGCTGAACAGCTGGTGGACTGAGTGAGTTATGGGGAGACCCTCGGAAGTGCCCGCGAGGCACGAAAGCGCATTCCCGTTGGTCGCTCTGACGCTCCTCACCAGCTGCCGGTCAGCCACGGTTCGGTCCGGTACGAGGCTGTACACCTGGCTCCTCAGCGCGATGGGGGGTAGCGCATCCTCAAACAGGACTCGCGGGAACAGCCGCACTATCTCTGCGACTGCCTCTCGCGCAGATCCTGGGCGGAGAGACCGAGTCACTGCGACGTGAACTGAGGCGGGGGAAGCGGGGGTACCACACTGGGGCGCTGTTGTCTCAACATACAGGGTTAGCAGAGGTGAGGCTGCTGCCAGCTGGGGTCTTTAGCCTCGCCCCGGGGTTGCCATGGTTACCTGACTCGCCCCGCAAAGGATCTGCCTCTACATCCCCTAGTTCCCGCCGCCTCTTCAACCCAAACGTCTCCGGGACCAGGCGATGCCTCTTCCGGCTCATATCCCGGGATCTTTTCGCGGCGGGGAAGAAGTAGAAAGCTGTTGAGGAAAGAGACCACGAAAATAGTCTTCCGGCACAGGGCAGTGACGTACGGGCTCCCTGGGCGTCCCTCCTCGGAAACCAATCAGCCCGAGCTTCGTAGGCTGAAGTGCTGACGACGGAAGAGCCGACTAGTCATCCCTCCGCCCCTTGCTAGCGGGGACGGTGCCAATGCCAACACCAGCGCCATCCTCATTGGCCGAGGCCCCACGTCCGCTGCTGATTGGCTTCCTCTGAGAGCGCTCACGTCCGGGGACGCTTGGGCGCTGCGGAGGGGCGCGGGTGGCCACGCTGGGATCTCCCTCGGTGTAAAGCGCACAGCCCCCTCCCGCCACCTAGGGGTTAGGCCGCCTCTGTCGCTGAATGATTGCGTCATCGAGAGGGGGGAAAACTGCCCTCGCATCCCTTTGACATGTGATGTACCTGCCATGACGTCATAGCCCTGAGAAGGTGGAAGTCGAGGTTGGCAGGATTTGAGGTAACCAGATCCTTGACCTGAGCCCAAGCATCCTTCCTAACCACTCTGGGTTTGGAGCTACTGGGGGTAGGGGGTATATAGGTCAAGGGAAAAGGTAGCATGCGCACCTGGTGGGGTTGTTTGAGGACACGGGGCTTGCACGTTTCAAGGCCAGGCTCGCTTAGTCCTGACTCGAAGTCCCTCTTCTCCAGCCCTTCTTTTTAAAGGGGGAACTTCCTTGTCCCCTCTCAGGACCTCATGGAGTCCAGAGGGACCAAGAGAGAAGCTGGAAAGATAGAGGTCGCTGAGCCTCGGAACAAGCTCCCCCGCCCAGCACCCTCCCTGCCCACAGACCCTGCCCTCTACTCTGGGCCCTTTCCTTTCTACCGGCGCCCTTCCGAATTGGGCTGCTTCTCTCTGGATGCACAGCGCCAGTACCATGGAGATGCTCGCGCTTTGCGGTACTACAGCCCACCTCCCACCAATGGTCAAAGCCCCAACTTTGACCTCAGAGACGGATACCCTGATCGATACCAGCCCCGGGACGAAGAGGTCCAAGAAAGGCTGGACCACCTGCTACGCTGGCTCCTGGAGCACCGAGGCCAGCTAGAGGGGTGAGCAAAGCATACCACACAGTAGCCCTAGAGACCTGCACTCACTCTCTAAAACTGGGAGAGCCAAAGCTGGAGTGAGTCCTTATCTTACCCTATTCTTTGGAGAAGCCATCTGCGCTAATGCAGGTGTCAGACCTTCAGCCCCTAACTCCTCCTCCTCAGGGGTCCAGGCTGGCTGGCAGGGGCCATAGTGACGTGGCGGGGGCACCTGACAAAACTGCTGACAACACCATATGAGCGGCAGGAAGGCTGGCAGCTGGCAGCCTCCCGGTTCCGGGGGACGCTCTACTTGAGTGAGGTAGAGACGCCGGCTGCTCGGGTTCAGAGGCTTACCCGGCCACCGCTTCTCCGGGAGCTTATGTACATGGGGTACAAATTTGAGCAGTACATGTGTGCAGGTGAGAGTTGCCCTGATTCTGCCCCCTCCCCTATCCCCAGAGATCGAGAGCCCCCAGCCCTTGCTGCTGTTTCTCTCCTTGTGCAGACAAACCCGGAGTCTCCCCAGATCCTTCTGGGGAAGTTAACACCAACGTGGCCTTCTGCTCTGTGCTACGCAGCCGCCTGGGAAACCACCCTCTTCTTTTTTCCGGGGAAGTGGACTGCACAGACCCCCAGGCCCCATCCACACAGCCCCCCACCTGCTATGTGGAGCTCAAGACCTCCAAGGAGATGCACAGCCCTGGCCAATGGAAGAGCTTCTACAGGTTCAGGACAGGGGTGGACAGGATGAGAACCTTGTATGAAAAGCTTGGAAAGAAACTTGGGGAAGGAGGAGGCTGGAGGGTGGAGGAGGGGTCCCACTGACCCCCTTGCCTTTCCTGACAGACACAAGCTCCTGAAATGGTGGGCCCAGTCGTTCCTGCCAGGCGTCCCAAATGTTGTTGCTGGCTTCCGTAACCCGGAGGGTTTTGTCTGTTCCCTGAAGACCTTTCCTACCATGGAGATGTTTGAATACGTCAGGGTAAGGCAATGAGTTCCCACCTGCATCCCCCTGCGCCAACACCACAGGTCCATTGTCCAGGGACCTGCAGCCCACCTTCCCCTTCTTCCACCCTCACCACCGGCCTTCTGCCTCCTCCTGGGCTCTCTGCAGAACGACCGTGATGGCTGGAACCCCTCCGTGTGCATGAACTTCTGTGCTGCCTTCCTTAGTTTCGCCCAGAACACAGCAGTTCAGGATGACCCCAGGTGAGGCATTCAGCTCTGCCCCTCCCCTCTGGGGCCCAGAAACTCAGCCTCCAGCCCTCAATTCAGGACTCTATCTGCCCCCCAGGCTCGTCTACCTCTTCTCCTGGGAGCCCGGCGGCCCTGTCACAGTGTCTGAACACCGAGATGCACCCCATGCCTTCCTGCCTCCATGGTACGTGGAAGCTGTGACCCAGGACCTCCCATCACCACCCAAGACACCCTCCCCCAAGGACTGATGCTTCACAGGGGCTGGTCCTATTTCTGTGTGCACAGATAAAGGCGTATTTCCAGGTGGCTCTCCCTGCTGTG
>NW_011493987.1:460319-462691 GCF_000754665.1 Bison bison bison | reverse complement strand
ACAGGGGGGCTGCCGTCTCCATCTTGGCACCTAGCACAGGTTCGCCCACCAGGCGGGCTGCCCCCCGAAGCGAGCGACACATCTCGGCCAGGCGTTGGATGCAGCGGACCACCAGGCCCTCAGGGGTCCCTGAGAGCCCTGCCAACTCAGAGAAGGGCTATGGGGGAAGCGGGGTGGGGAATGAATACGATGGACCCCGACAGCCTCTCCCTAGCTGGCTGTCCACAAAGGCCCCAAACCCTAGCTACTCACCATGCCCCGGGCCCACTCGTACACAACCTCAACCAGCCCGAAATTCAGCTCCCCAACAAATTCCTCCACGGTCTGGTTCAAACCACAGGCCGCCTGGACCTCACCAATCCGCTTGGCCACAGTCCGGACCCGTTCCACCCCCTGCAGACGGAGAGCAAAGGCTCTAAGCCCTGCCTTCCTGCTCCAGAAAGGAGGCCGGGATGAAAGGAGAAACCATTCCAGCTCTTAGGGACACTCAGAGGGCACCTGGGGAACATGTGGGCACGGACTGGGAATGCCATGGCCGAGGAAGGGAGGGGTCCTGGACGTCATCCCCATACCTGTTTGAGGGTGCTGGGGAGCTGATCACCAGGGTCCCCGGGGCTCTGGCAGACCAGGCCGGAGAGCAGGGCAGCGATCTCCTCAGGCCGCAGGGTGCTCAGTGCGTTGTCGAACATGAGCTCAGTGAGGAGCAGCTCGTGGCTGCTCATGGCACAAGCCACCCGCCCGGCCAGCTTCACTGTGCCTGCCTCGTCCACATACCCCAGGGTTCGCAGCACCTGCAAGGATGGTGGGTGTTGGGAGCCAGCAGACAGCTTCCCCGCCAGCCCACCAGCCCAGCCCCGGCCCCCACCTCTACTCGCTGGTGGTACTCCGGGAGCAGCAGCAGCGACTGGTCCGACAGCAGGAAGCGCAGCCGCTCCATCTCCTTCTGGATCTGCATCCTCTCCCGCAGCTTCAGGTACTGCAAGGAGCCAAGGGCAAGGGCTCGTGAGGCTCCTCCCTGACCTCAGCAAGGGAGCTGAGGACCAGGACTAGGATGGGGGCAGCCAGTCTGCAGGGGATGAGAGGGAAAGCCGTCCCTTCCAGCTGGGAAGCTCACATCCAGGGACCAACCTGGGCAGGGAAACGGGGACTGTGCACACACTGAGCCCCCCGGATCAGCTCCTCCAGCTTCCGGGCCCGGAGCCCCCCCTCGACCACAGACACATCCTTGAGTTGCAGGTCATTGACAGGGTCGAGGGTGGGGGGTCCTGTGGGGTGCGCCTGAGCCAGTCGTAGCAGTTCCTGGACAGCAGTGGTCACGGCCGCAGAGGGCGGATCCTTCCTGAGAATGGAGCTGGTCTTAGACCTGGGGTAGAGGCTTCTCTTCCTGTGGAACCCCCCTAGGACTGGGGGAGCCTCCCTGACCACACCTCCCCGCCACTCCCACGTGGTCCCTCCCCAGCATCTCTGACTTGAATTTTGGTTGCTGCCGCTTGCTGAAGTCCTCCAAGATCTTGTCCCCATTCAGCCGGAGCACCTTGGTGGTGATGGTGGCCACGTCTCCTGGCTGGAGCTTGGCCACAGTGTGGTCACAGGGCCCTGAGAAGAGGGGAGAGCAGGGTCAGACCAGGCACCTCAGCCATGCTGTTGGCAAGAGCCTGGGCATCCGTCCACTCTCACCCTCAGGCAGGAACAGCTTGAATCCCACGAGGTCGTCTGGGTAGGGCACGTCTGGGGAGGCTGGCCCCCTCTCCCGTGGGTCCTCAGACACGGGCTTGTCACACAAGACCAGGGCTGTGAATACTCTGCTGGTGGAGTTCGAAGAGACCTAGAGGATGTGGGGAGGCCAGGACAGGGCAGTGTGAGACATCCAAGAAGAGACCAGATCCCCCAGTTCAGGCAGGGAGCATGGGGCAGCCATATAGACTGGTAACCAAGTCAAGCAATCAGAGCAGACTTCGGGGGCAGGGCCTGGGGAGAGGACAAGGAGACGAGCATGAAGTGGTGGGGATGGGAAGGAAAGGAGGGCTAGAGGGAAAAATGAGAGCACTGCTGAGTACAAATGGCTCCTCGCCAAGTGGGGAAGATGGGGATGGGGCTGGCTGCTCCCTCTGGCCTTGGAGTCCAGATTCCCACTGCCCTCACCTGAAGGATCACACCCAGTGCGTTGTGATGCTCCTGATTCTTCACAACCACCACCCTTCCCGCTGAGAGAGATTTCAGCCCATTCACAGACTCTATGATGCGGTGCTAAAGAGCAGGAACGAGAAGAAAGGGGATAAGAAGTGTCACAGAGATGCTGGGACGAGGTTCAGGTGTACCCAGAGCGTCCCAGTCTCTTCCTCCCCGTCCATCACCCCGCCCCCAACACTCAC
>NW_011493987.1:452835-459872 GCF_000754665.1 Bison bison bison | reverse complement strand
GCAGGTTGAGGATCATGGTGTACGTGAGGCGGAACTGGGACTGCAGCTGGGATGGCTTCCCCTGGGCCAGGCCAGAGACGCCAGTGAGGCTCGGGGTTTGGGGGAAGACCTGCTGCTCGGCTGTTCTACTCCAAGCAGCTGTAGTCCCAGCCCCTCAACCTCGGGGCCCTAGACAAACTGCCTGCTCACCTCTGCACAACAAGGGAGCGAGACTAAATAAACAGACTCTCCAAGGTCCCACCTAGCTCCATATTCACAGTGAAAAGACTAGAGAAGACAAGACCCAGCCTCATCCTCAGATTGGCTCGCTCCTCCCCTGGCTTCTCCCAGACCAAAGGAAAGGAGAGAGAGAGGAGAGGGGAGGAGGGTGGGCACAGAGGATGCAGCAGGTGCCCAGAGCTGGCCTCGAGGTGCCCCGGCTCACCATCATCATGCGGTGCAGGTCCGCCATCTCGGGCACGCGGCCCTTGCAGAGCAGGATGACCGTGCCTGTGGGGTCCAGGCCCCTCCGGCCCGCCCGGCCCGCCATCTGCACATACTCCCCAGGGAGTAGGTCCCGGAAGGTGGAGCCATCGTGCTTGCGCATGGAGTCAAATACCACTGTCCGGGCCGGCATATTTACACCCATGGCGAAGGTCTCCGTGGCAAACAAGACCTGGGATGGGGAGGGGAAGAGAGGATCAGCTAAGGGGCTAAACACAGCTGTGGCCCAGCCCTGGCCGAGCCCACCTCACTTTGTAGCCAAGGCTAAGACCACTATACATAGTCCCAGACTGTTAACTCACGAGACCTCAGCTGACTCTCAAGGCAAATCTACAGAGTAGGTACTATTGTTTTATTTAGCTACCTATTTCTTTCCTTTCACCCCCACAGCCCACTCCCGTCTCCCCTCTGTCTATCTTTAATCTGTATCTTTTCATGTGAATGTGTTTTATAAAATATGTTTTTTGAGTGTGTAATACAGTTTGAAGTAAAGGCAACACGTATCTCCTTCTGTTTTCTTCTCTTCCATGTAGTATTTTCAACATCCATCCGTGCTCCTGTGATTATATCTAATCCGTTGCCTCCAACCTGCCACAGAACACCTTGTGGAGTGCGTGGCATATAGCTGCCTACCTGCTCTCCCAGGGAAAGGGCCCCTGGTGCCACCAACGCCCTGCCACCAGACAAGAGCCCACAGAGGAAGAGCAGACGTGTTCCCTCACCGACCAGGGTGAGAACTTCATTGTGATTTGCACTCAGGAGCGGAATTTAGGGACAAAGAGTAGGCACAGACTTGTCTTTGCCTCAAGAGCACCAGGTACACTTCAGACTGGCCACACCTGTACAAGGGTTCCTGTAATCCTTTCATCTCCTACATCTCAGGCAACACATGGCATTGCCTACTTTCCTAAATTTTACCAGTTTTAATTACTGTAAAGTCCTATCTTGTATTTCAGTTTGCATTTTTCTGATGACTAATGACCTCCATAAGTTTATTGGCTTTTTAGTTTTCTCTTCTGAATACTGCCTGTTCACACCTTGTGTGCGTGTGTGTTAAGTCACTTCAGTCATGTCTGACTATAGCCTGCCAGGCTCCTCAGTCCATGGGATTCTCCGGGTAAGAATACTGGAGTGGGTTGCCATGCCCTCCTCCAAGGTATCTTCCCAACCCAGGGATGAAACCTGTGTCTCTTGTGGCGCCTGCATTGCACACAGATTCTTTGCCACTGAGCCACTGGGAAAGCCCCTATTCATACTTTATGTACCCCCATTTCAATATGTGAAACTTACAGTTCAGGGAGGTTAAGTACCTTGCCCAGGGTCACACAGTGAGTAAACAGTGGACCTGGATTTCCACTCAGGCAGTCTGGATCCAGAGCCCAAGTTCTCAGCTGATGCACTGTGCTGCCCACTCCCCTCCAAGAAGGTGATAAATGCTTTGGGGAGTCCCTCTCCCACCAGCACGAGCACCTTGACCAGGCCGCGGCTGAAGAGCATCTCCACAATCTCCTTGAGGATGGGCAGGATGCCGCTGTGGTGCACACCCAGGCCACGGTGCAGGAGCTCCGACATGTGCAGAACCTGTGGGGGCCGAGGCCCAGGGTCAGGGATGGGGCGGTGAACACCTGATCCCCACCGTCTCCAAATCCCCCCACCCCACCTGGGGCAGCTGGCGGTCAGAGCCGCGGAGACGGGCAAGGCAGCGCTGTAGGAAGAGGTGAATCTCACTCTTCTCTGAACTTGTTGTCAGGTCGAGGGAGGTGAGGCCCGAGGCCTGCTCGTCACAGCGGCCCCGGGAGAAGGTGAACACCACCACGGGCAGCTGTGCACGGGTGCGGAGGGAGGCCAGGAGGGACAGGTACACACCGCGGTCCTGAGGAGGCGGGGAGAAGGGAGTGGAGATGGAGTCCTTGAACAAATGGGGGCCAAAGTGGGGGGATGTGAAGCAGAGTCAAATCGGGCAGTGCTCAAAGCTCCACTCCAAACCCTGGGAGGACGAGGAAAGAAAGGACTCAGGAGAAAGAAGGGGTGACAGGTACAAAACCAGCCAGTTCTCACCTGGGCAGGCCCCCCCTGATGCGTGGGCTGCTTGGCCCCAAAGGTCTGGGCATGCTTGCTCATCCGCTCCTTCTTGGCCTCCACAGCCGCATAGTACCTGGGGCAGGGCAGGGCAGCCGTCAGTCACCCCCCGTTGGGCCCAGCCCTGACTCTCCCCATATCCCAGGCTTACCCCTTTGTGTGGAAGGCGCCACGGGAGTCCAGCAACAGGAAGAGCTCCCCCTGGGTCTTGGGGCTGTTCCCGGTGAAGAGATAGTGCTCCAGGGGCACTGGGCGAGCGACAGTGCTGATCACGTAGATCTGACGACGCTTCAGCCGTCTGAGCAGGGGATGGGGGACATGACAGAAGATCAGGGCTGGGAGCGCGGGAAGGAACCCACGTGCCCGCCATCTTCCCCGCCCTGGCCTCGCCCTGGTTTTCTGGGAGCCAGATTGGAAGGCTGTCCCTGTCACCCCGTCTCTGAACATGCAAAGTGATCTCAGCCCAGGTGGGATCCCACAACCTCCCAGGCTGGACGTGTTCCCCAGCCGCACCCCTTTCTCCTCCCGACCCCCAAGCTCTGACCACTCCCTCACTGGGATAGTCTACACCCCCACCTGAACTGAGGGATGCTACGGCACCCTTCACTCAAGCACCCCGGGACACGTGTCTTACCCAATCCAGTCAGCAAACTCAAGGGCATTGGGGACAGTAGCACTCAGAAGGATGATGGACACGTGGTCAGGCAGCATGATGAGTACCTCCTCCCACACGACCCCGCGCTGCACACAGGAAGGGAGGACAAGTCACCAGCAGCTTGGAGGGAGCTGCCCTTCTGCCCAGGGAAGTGGCACAAGGTTCCATGAGAAGGGACAAAGAAGGCAGTGAAGTTCCCAGGCCATATGGAACACCGACCTGCTGAACCTACCCCACAGGAGAGGACTGCCAGGACCTGGGGACCCTGTCCCCTTACCTCAGCATCATTGATATAGTGAACCTCATCAAAGATAACCCACTCCAGGTCCCGGATGACGTCCGAGCCACTGTACAGCATGGAGCTGGAGGAGAAAGGCCCCAGGCTGACTCCTCAGCAGCTCCTATCTCCACCCTCACCTCAGCCAGAGTGCTCTCCAAAGCGGCCTCACCTTCCTGACCAAAAACCCGCCCCATGCTGAATGCCCGCCTCTCACCGAAGGATCTCTGTTGTCATAATGAGGCACGAGGCTTCTGGGTGCAGCTGCACATCCCCGGTGAGCAGCCCCACGTCCCCAAACGTGTTTCGGAAGTCCCGGAACTTCTGGTTGCTCAGAGCCTTGATGGGCGAAGTATAGATGGTGCTGGGAGGAGGGCACAAAGTCAGCCAGGCCCTCCACACAGGCTCCTTGTCAGCACCTCCTCTCCCACCCTGACCCTTGCCAGCGGCACGCCGCAGAGCTGAGGCGCCCCCCCAACCCCCTCTTCTTTACCCAAACTCCCCTCATGTTCCCCTTCATGGAATTACTCTGGAAAAATCCCGTCCCCCAATCCCTTCCCCAACGAATGCTGCTCATTTTTCTCTCCCCACATCCTGTTTCCCTCTGAAACCCTGCCTCAGTTTTTCCCTGAACCTCTCATCTAAAGGATGAGGCAGGGAGGTGGAGAAGAGAAGAGACACAGAAAGGACACAGGAGAGAACAGGGCTGGTGAGGGGCCTGTACCGCGTCATGTGTTTCTGGGCAAGCGCGATGGCATATTCAGCCACAACCGTCTTCCCCGCGGACGTGTGAGCCGCGACGAAGACTGAGTCGTGCCGCTCCAAGTGCAGGATGGCCTGTTTCTGAAACACATCTGGCTCAAAGGCCCACTGTGGGAGACAGAAACAGATGGGAGCACAGAAGGGACAGGGTCTTCCTGCCTCCACCTCATGGGGCCTCCAGGGAAGGGGAAGAAGGCCAAGACCTCCGTCCACTGAAGGCACCTGGCCTCCAGTGGGGAGAGGAGACAAGGGAGTGGGCTGGAGGAGGTGGGGGAGCACCTGAGGCCTGGGCCACGCTACCTGGAAGGCTGGCTGGGGAATGAGGCGGTAGAAATCACCAACAGGGGAGGTAACATCCACAGGAATGGCCCACTGCTCCTGAGGTGGGGGCTTGGGAGGTTCTGGGGGGGCTACAGTTGTGGCCGCTTCCTGGAGAAGGAGAGGGGTGTAGGCCTGATAAACATACAGCCAGAAAGCTCTCTGTTACCACCTCTCCCAGAAGACGCTCCAGTCTTCCCCGGGGAACCAACCAGGCCAGCCCACCCTGTCTGGGACAAGGCCTTTCTTTCCTGCCTCAACCACCCAGAACCACCAACCTTCAACACTAGGTCCTCCAAGCTGCTTGCTCGGGCCAGAGGAACACTGCCAGGAGAGGCTGAAACAGTGTCCTGTCTGGGACCGCCAGGCTGTCCCACTGCCTCACTCTCATCCTCATCGCCCCCACCCAAATCCAAGGGCTCCAGCAGACGGCTGAGGCTGAGCAACCCGGCAGCTGGAGCTGAGTGACCTAGGAGCAAGGCAAAAATGGAGACCTGGTTGGATCCACCTCCGTTCTGAAGAAGAAGGACACTGTCTCCCCTACAGCCCCATCTCAAAACTAAAACTCACCCTTTGGTGCAAAGTCCACGCCTTTCTTGAAGCCAGGTGGAAGAGTAAGGAGGTCTGGAGGACGGGGACAGAGAGACTCAGGGCTCTCACACCCTTCTGTGCAAGTCATACATTACATTAACCTGCAGGATGCTGTTCACAGCATACACGCTGTAGTTGAAGTTTTTGTGACAGTCCTCCAACAGATGACAGTAACGGTCGTTATGAAAGAGGTACCTTTTCCTAATTTGCTCAAGGGAACGGAAGAGGTAGCAAGGACCCAGTGACAGGACTTGGCCCCTCCTTCTCAGGCCCCAGGCACAGAGCCCTACCTCCCACGGTCCCTCCTGGCACCACCTCACCTTTCTCAAAGTCTATCTCCTCCTCAGCCTCCTCACGAGTGCTCAGATCTGTTATACTGGGCTCATCCATTCCACCTGGGGAGAGGTTGGATAAATAGGATTCATGGGGTGGGAGTGACATGAGAGGGGTGGAGACTAAGGGCTCCCTCCCCTCCCATCCCATTTCCACAAGCAACACCTGGCCAGAAAGGGTACTGTGTTGGATTCCCCCACAGGGACTGGGAGATGGGCGCTGGTGGCCGGCGAAGAGACAAGGAGGTTGTGGACGACAGGTTTGTATTCTCTAGCAGGACCTGAGGCAAGAGAACAGAGCGCCAGTGAGGCTGAATTTGCCTCTGACCCCACCTTCTCCTGACTCTGCTTCTGGTGGCCCACGACCACTTACCTCCTTGTAGCCTAGTATCTGGCCTGTGGTTGGGTGTCTTTGGGCCTGTAGGTCGGAGGGGACTGGGGCCCCCGGTGTGGCCAGGAGAGACCAAGGATCCATCTTCCTCTGCCATTTCCTGGACAGAAGCAAAGCAATGTTCAGGTCTTCTTTCTCCCCTGTCCCAGCTTCCTTCAGGGACCCACCTGCCAAGCCCAGGCCCTTCTAGACCCCTCACCGGGCTGAGTGCTCCACACCATGCAGAGGCAGCCAGGCTGGAGATGACAGAAACAACCGCTCTGCTTCCTGCTGCAGATCTGGGGCACAGGGAGGGAGGCCGTGGGGAAGCTGGAACAAAGGCACGAGGTAAGGGAAGAGAGTAAGACACAAAAGAGAAGGTGACGCGACTTGTATTTAAATCAGATATGATAGACGTCCCAGACTAGGACAATCAGGCTGAAGCACTATTTTCCAAAGGCTGTTCTGTTTTACAGAACAAATGGTCTGCAACTGAATTACCTAGGGTTCTGATTAGTAATACAGATTTTGGATTTCTGAATCTATGGACCTAAGAACTAGTATTTTTCAAAAGCTCCCCCACCAATTGTGTGTGTGTGTCTGTGCGTGTGTGTGTGTGCGCACACTCAGTTGTGTTCGAACCCATGGATTGTGGCCCGCCAGGCTCTTTTGTCCATGGGATTTTCCACTAATCATGAGGCACACTGATATTTGAGAATCTCTAGTTTTAGGAAAAGGGGGTCCCAGGCCTAAAGATGAAGAGCCAGGTGTTCAAAGGGTAGCATCTCAGTCACCAAGAGCCCTGGTGCTTGGAGACAGAACAGGACTCCAGGGAGAAAACAGCAGTTTGAAAGAGCAGTTCTCAGAACTAAGGTTTCCCCGGGGCTCCCTGCTCTGTCTTCTTATGGGCTCTGACCCACTGCAGGTCCATTGGGTTGGAGTCTGTCCAGCACCAGTCTAGGCTCGGATGACAAGTATCCAGAGACAGGACAGCCGAGTCAGCTTAGATCCTACTGGGAGGACGATGAAGGAGGTTTTAAGCTCAACAGAGTCAAGGTTAGGGTGAAATGGCACTCACGGTGCTCTCTGGAGCCCCAGGCACATTCAGCAACTCCCAGCGCCCAGTGCATCCCAGCTCTACGGCCCGAAGGGGCAGGTCCAGGGGATCTG
>NW_011493987.1:449685-451327 GCF_000754665.1 Bison bison bison | reverse complement strand
GCTGATGCTCACTTTGACTGTTATAATGGATTCTCAACAAGTTTCTTTTCTTGGACAGACTTTTTCACTCCTGTTAAAACGGTGCATTGAAAACACTAAACACTGCCCTTCTTTTTTCAAAACACAGTGGTTTCACATTGCCTATAAAAAGCTTTAATCTGACCTTTCTTCCTATAGAACTATTCCTTGGTCCCAAAGCATGCATTCTCAAAACCTTATTTCTGCATCTCTGCCACCCTGTTTTCTTTGTCTAAAATGCCTTTTCCTCTCAGCCTGCCTTATGTAGATCCTACTCAGGGCCCGGTTTATAACCATCTGCATCAGAAAAATCTTACTTGCTTTCAGTTCCAGTCTGCACAGTCTTGACAGTTCAGTCTGGTCATCTTCTTTCTCAGCCTGTGATGAGCTCAAGAGGAGGATCTGTGTCTCTTTCTTTTGCAAATCTCTGTTTCAAAGCATTGGTGTGTTCTTATTAAACATGTAGGGGTGGATGGATGAAGCGCCTAAGAAGGCATGGAGGCTTATACTAAACTGCAATGTATATCCGGGGACCATGGTCTGTGGTTGAGTTCCTTGTTTTCAACTTGAAAAATATGAGACTCTGCAAAGCCTGTAGATACTATGGTTTAGAGAGAGTAGGTATGGCTGGCGTATGTGATCTGAGAGACTATATGTGAGAGGCAAGACAGCTGCAGTGTACCACCCCAGGGGCACCATTTGCATTATTTTCTCTCAGAAAGGTATCCCCGGAGTGATGCACCCAAGGGCCTTGGGAGACCTGGCCAGGGATTGGCCCTCATCAGTCCCTCTCTTCTCACTCTTGTTCCCAGAAAAAGGCATTGCTGGCTCTGAAGAAGCAAAGTAGCAGCAGTACAGCCAGCCAAGGCGGTGTCAAACGCTGTGAGTGACGGGGGAGGCGGGGATAGGCTGGAAGTAAGCACACCGGCTGACCTCTGGCCAACATAATAAACCTCTTTCCCTTGCCACTTCAGCACTGTCAGAGCAGCCTGTGGTGGACACAGCCACGGCAACAGAGCAGGCCAAGCAGCTGGTGAAGTCAGGAGCCATCAGTGCCATCAAGGCTGAGACCAAGAACTCAGGCTTCAAGCGTTCTCGGACCCTAGAGGGGAAGTTAAAGGTGAGCACAGGCAGAAAGATTGTTCAAGGGATCCTTCACGTCAGAGGGCATCCTTCCAAGTTGGAATGAAGGTAGGTGTAGGGGGAAGGTAATGCCAGTTCAGTCATGGACAAGTTGCTGTGCCATTCTGAGCTTCAGGCTTCTTATCTATAAAATGAAGAAACTAGATGCCTCCCAGCTTCTCCTCCGTTTTATGTATTCTGTGACTCTCATCCATCATATAATGGATCTGTTGGATTGTGTTCTCTAAGGAGTTGAAAAGGCCGAGAAGATCATCAGGTTTAGGATGTTTTTAGTAAACTAAATGCTTCAAGTGTGTATTAAGTCTTTTATGTAAAATAACACGTAGTCAACTGAGAAACAACCAAACAAACAAAGATAGGCCGGGGGAGCCAAGAGGAGGGCGAGTGAAGAGGAGCCCCCCGCCCCCGATAGGCGGCCTCCTGCTCCCCCACTGAGGTAGGTCTCTCCCACCTTCCCAGGACCCTGAGAAGGGGCCGGTCC
>NW_011493987.1:449087-449242 GCF_000754665.1 Bison bison bison | reverse complement strand
GGAGCGGGACCGAGACAGGGACCGAGATCGAGACCGGGACAGGGAGCGCGACCGAGAGGGCCCTTTCCGCAGTGAGTGATCTTGGCTAGTGGGAAGTGACTTCAGATACTGTGTGGGTGCGTCCTACTAAAGGGTACTCTAAAGTGGAGGGGGAG
>NW_011493987.1:431781-448330 GCF_000754665.1 Bison bison bison | reverse complement strand
TCAAGTCCCTACTTAGTCTATTCTTAGGATGACAGCTCCTAGAAACCCTCCTTTGGTTTGTCTGTAATGTTTGCCCCCATCCTCTGCCCGCTCCCCTCTTCTTCCCCAGCTCAACGGGACCCAAGTGGAGTCTGTACAGCTCAAAGTCAGCATTGCCCGAAAACAGCCCATGCTGGATGCCGCCACGGGCAAGTCTGTCTGGGGCTCCCTGGGTAAGAAGGGGATTCTTCCTTTCTCATGTCTGTTGCCCACAGCTCACCCTGTTTTGTTCTTCTGCCTGTCCCTGGGTCCCCTAGAGGGGCTAGAGACCTGGTTTTGTGTGGCAACTATGGGGATTAGAAGGAGAATCCTCAGGCCTTCTATCAGTTAGAAGCAGGAGGAGACAGAAGTATTGGAAACAATTTCCAAGGCGTTGATTGGAACAAGGAAGAAAGTGGGAGTGAGTCAGGTTGGCGAAGAAGGTGAGCACCTCATGCGGCCTTACTCATTTTGAGATGGAATATAGTTGGTTTTATAAAATAGGCCTTTGAAGTTAGGAATCAGAAACGCAGGTGTTCAGTAACGACTGAAAATGTAGACTGGAGTCACCTGTATCATAGGGCTGCTGCGAAACGACACGATAGTGTTGCAGGGGAGACTGAATGCAGAGGAGCAATGAGCCAGTACTGGACGTAAGGAATAAACAGTCAGGAGCTATGGGAGGAAGCTGGGCTGTGTTCCTTATGCCCCATACGGCCCCAGCCCTCCTGACATGTTAGGCTGAAGTTGAGTGTGCAACGTCGGAGACAAAGGAGAGGTCAGAGAGCTGGGAGCAGGTCCCGAGGGGCCTGGATCGTTGCAGCCGAAGGATAGAGGCTTTGAGAAAGTGGAAGTGATCCACGGCATTGAGATAAAAGCTCCAAGACAATGGGGGCTTGCATGGGGGTTCCCTCTAGCCCCAGAGTGGCAGGAATGGAATCCTTGGGAATGGGGCGTAGGGAGGAAAGAGGAAGGGGAAGGGACAGCTCCAGGGAGAATGCTTAGGGCCAGAGTTACACTGGAATGAATTCTCCTGATGGAATGAATAACCCGTTTCACCCGAAGTAGGTTTCCATGTAAAGCAGTAGGCACAGGGAGTTCGGAGCCAGAGTAACCCGTTATACTAAAGAAGGAACCAGGAAGGACCAGCATGTTAGCAAAGGTCTATAGAGATTTTCTAATTTTTGGTGTACTGACTGGAAGTAGCGGTTAACATTATTCACACGTGTCAAGAATAACATTTGGGTTATTTCTGAGGACAAAACACTCATTACAGTGTTTGCGTGTGCCATGATAACTGCCCACTCTTTACTGGGGCCATGGATTGGTAGCCAGAGGCCTAAGGGGGCTAAAGGTAGAGAAGCCATCCTGGCCACCAGAGGGCAGCATGGAAACTGGGCATCCAAAGGCCAGAGGCTAGAGTTGAGGTGGCCAAACTCGGCCTCAGGTCTGGTCGGTGCTCTCCCTCAGACTTTAACGGAACTTCTCCTCCCTCCACAGCTGTCCAGAATAGCCCTAAGGGCTGCCACCGGGACAAGAGGACTCAGATTGTCTACAGCGACGATGTCTACAAGGAAAACCTTGTGGACGGCTTCTAGGGAATGGAGCTGGATTCCGTGTGCCTCGTCTGCCCCAACGCTGGTCTCAGTAAAACACTGAGGTGGAAGCTCACCCATCTCCCTCAGCCTCTGGTTTTTCAGCACTTGGGATTGGGGTTGAGCCTTTAAAAACGGCTGTTAGATGTGATCTCAGTTGTAACCACATGGCTAGTGCACGCTCCCCACTCCTTTACCCCAAAAGGATCTTGAACACAGGTGTTGTCGCAGCTGTTTTAATTTGGTCTCATGCCCCTTTCCAGCAGGAAACCCCTTATAGAAAACCCAGATCCTCATTTTGGAGTTTTTCCTTGAGCCAGGGCAGCACCTGGTAGAGGTTGATGTGAAAGTCTCGAGCATAACCAGGTACTTGCTGTGGCCGCTTGCAAACATCCACGACGCCCCAGCTGATCACGCCAACCTGGAGAGAGCGAGGGGTTGCCAAGAATCATTTAGTAGAACTCCTTAATCCCAGGAAGCACAGCTACTGCCAGTTGCATCTGAAGTGACCTGACCTGGGAGGACTAGGGACCCAGTTCAGTTCTGTCCCCTGGCACACAGACCAGACACATGGCCCTGAATTGGCCAGTTCAAGGAAGAGTCTGAAGGTGAGGCAGGCTCTGCCCCACCCCCCACCTCTTTTCAGCCACATGCAGTGAGCTTTCCTGTTTTGGGGCCCACGCTGACCACTCAGCATCTCTCCAGAGAAAGGAAAGAGAAGACTCACTTGAATGAAGCGACTCCTCTTGTGAATAATCAGGGGGCCACCAGAATCACCTGCAGGGAAGGAGATGCTGTAGGAAAAGACTTAGGCCTCAGAACTCACATCACAACCAAAGAGCCTTCTCTCACCTTTGCAAGTGTTGGGGTCAGCGTAGGGATCCACACCTCCAGTGCAGAGGAACCTGGGGGTGACTACCTCAGAGACGTCCTTGACTTTTTCATAACCTGGGGCGCGTAGAGCATCTCTCTCACAGCTGGCTTTCTGTAGGTGAGATAGGGAAGTGTGGAGAGAGGTGTGAGGAACAAAGCTTGCTTAGGAAGGACTGGGGCCTAAAGGACCTCAGGATGCCACATTCCTCACCTTGTCCCCATTCTTGATGTAGACTGCCTTCCGAGTCAGGGTCTTCTTAGACTCAGACACAAACAGAGCTTCAATGTCCTTTGCAGGGAGTAGCTCTTGCACTTTACAGATGGATAGACTGGGTCATTGCAGCACTCTCCCTCCCCTCCCCACCTCGTGCTTGTCATCGAGTGGCCCTCCACTCCTTCCCGTGAGCTGGCGGCTGGGCAGGGCGTGACCTGCTCTCCCTCCCCCTCATCCCTTCCTTGTCTCAGAACTTCACCCTTAACAAGCTGCTCTCCCTGAATGTCTCTTACTCTGTTGCTGGCATGTGGTTGACCTTGGAAGCCTCAAGGCTTGAATCGATCCCTCAGTGCAGGGGAGACAAATGGGCCTGTTGAGGAGAGATGGGGAAATTCAAGGATCGTGAACCCTGGGCCTGCTACTGTCTCAGTTCTGCCTCTCCCAGCCTTTTCTCTCAGAATCCAGATGGCTCACCTGATGGTGGTCTCATACTTGAGCTTTTCCTTGAGCCTGACGAGGGCCACGTCATAGTCATAAAACTCAGGAATGCCTTTTGCTTTTTTTGCATTGAGGTCGTACTTCGGATGAAATAGGATTTCTTTTACCTCCCACTCCTTCCTCTGTCCTCCTGAAGTACAAGAAGGGGTTCCTCTAGACCACTGAAATCTGTGTAGGCAGCCTCCTGCCTGCATGTCATCCCTAACCCAAATCTTCCCCATCCCTAACTTGTCCAGCATGCAAGGGAAGGGCTGCGATGAGGACAGGTGGAAAGTGGGCCCTGGAGGCAGTGTGGCCCAGAGGGCACCGCAGAAGCTCAGAATTGGTGGGTTGCATCCTTACCCAGGCTGACCTTGATTGAGTGTTTCTCATCATCCACAGTGAAACAGTGTGCAGCCGTCAGCACAAAGTACTCAGACACAATAGCACCCATACAGCTCTCATGCCCCTTTGAAGGGCGCTGGGGACAGCAGCAGAGGGAAAGCTCAGCTTTCACAAATCTCACAATCTGATCAAGAGTGCCTTGCCCTTCCTCCGACCTTCATTTCACCCTGACCTCCCTTCCTCTAAGTTCCCACCACCAGGACACTGCACTTACAGTGACCGAGATCTTGGCCTGCCACGGTTGCTTGTGGTAGGCAGTACCATCCTTGTGCTCCCAAACCATGCCACAGAGACCCAGTGTCCGGCTTTCATCTGACAAGAAAGGAGATTGTGCTAAAAGCTGGGACAGTTCATTTCCAAATGGCAGCTGTCTTGCGGAGGGAGGCCAGTGTGTCTGTGGGGAGCAGATGCCCAAAAGAGGGAAGGGAAGGCAAGGAACCACTGGAATCATGGGACTAAGCTCAGAGACCTGGGCATTTTCAGGCCCAACTCCTGCTAACTTGCCATTTCTTGACCTCTGTTGGCCCCAGCTTCCATATCTGTAAAAGGAGGGACTTGAGAAAGGTCTCGGCATCATTTCAAAACTCGTGATTCTGAGATCAGGGAGTGGAAAGTACCAGGAAGCAAGAATAGTGACCTGGAGGTAGAGGAGGAAAGAAAGGGCTTCCAGACTTTCCAGGGCTTTAGGAGGAGTGGAAGAATGAGTGACCTTGAGGGGTCTGGGGAGAGCTGAGTTTCCTGACCATCTCCTTATAGCCTTCCATAGCTTCCTACCAAGCATTTGGACGAAAACATCCTCCAGGTTTTCCATGCCTTGGAGTTTGAACACGTGTTTCTCTTTATCCTTCTTGGAAGCCAAAGCATTGATGTTCTCTTGGTTCACTAGAGGTCCAACCCCGAACACATAGATATCTGAGAGAGAAAAAACAGAGTGAGAGTCTTGGCCCTGGCGCAGGCAAGAAGCTAGTAAAGTGGGGTGCTGGGTCCTAGGCAGTAAAACTCACCCAGATAATCCTCCCTGGGGTTTTTGCGATTTCTACCAATGTCTAGCAAGTACCGAATATCGTGAATGACAGTGACTGGATCCCCACCCATGTTGTGCAAACCTGCAGGAGAGACGGACCGTGAGGGTGGGGAGACATGAAGGAAGAGGGTCCAGAAAGACAAAGAGGCTGGAAGGAATGACATACAGGGCTGAGTGAGCAGGTTGGAGAGGAGATTATGAGTGAGAGATCACGGAGTGGAGGGTCCCTCCTTGTAAAGGCACAAGGAAGAGCAGCACGCCATCCCCCACCACAAGTCCAGTGTTACATGTGGACTTGGGGCCACGGGCTGGTTTGAGAGGGTGGGGAGTCAGGCAGGAGAAAAGCCCCTCTTACCGTCAGTCATGATGATGATGACGTGGCGCGTGCGGTTCCAGGTCTCTTTGAACTGGTTTACTTCCCTGCTCATCATGTTGTACACTTCCAGGAGAGCCCTCTTGGTGTTGGTCCCTGCCTTCAACTTGTGATCTGTAAACAGGGAAGGTGTCATCACCTCGCCTGGTCTCCCAACCCGTCCTTGACCCCAGGGGTCCAGTGGCAACTGGGTTCCCACATCTGTCAACTTGAGTTGTCACCCCATTGTCTTTTCTTTGACAATAAAGTGCCCCTCTCAGTTCCAAAGGGTTCCCACCAAACCCCATTTTCCAATGACCCTGCTGTCCAACCGTGGATTAAAAAGTAGTCCTCCCTGCCCCACCACATGGTCTCACTACACCCTCCCCATGACACTCCTGAAACTTCAGACCTCTCTGACCCCAAAGTGAACCTTGCACCCTTCCCTGACTTCTGACCTGCGTAGTTGATTTGGTTGAGCTGGTCTGTGACCCAGTCTGCTTCGCTGCTCTTTGGGTCGGACACTCTGATCAAAACTTTGGGTTCTGTGGCATATGTCACTAGACCATATTTTGGCTTCACCCCATAGCTTGCCACCTGTGGGCGAGGGGAGCAATAGGTCACAGCATCAAAAGAGGAATATACGGTTGGGAGAATTCAGCAGCTGGACTGAGACAGATAGGAAAGTCCTTAGTAAGAGACTCAAGAACTGACTCATCACCCTGAGGTCATGGAGGAGTCCAGGTTAAAGGTCAAGTAAAAGGAAAGGAGGACACAATAGGACCTGGAGATTTTCTGGGACCCTGTGGCTCCAAGGGGCTGGGAGTATTTGGGAACTAGTCCTGGCAGGGCAGTGAGGTCCTTTCAAGGTTCCCACCTTCAAGGGGAGGGGACCCCACCTTCTCGATGAAATCTCTGAGACAATTCTTGGCCCCTGTGAAGTTGTGGGCCCCCACGCTGTCTGATCCATCCAATACCAGGTAGATGTTCATGGAGCCTGAGGGGTCCAGGACAATCTTTCTCTTCTGTTGTTCCCCTGGATGTCACCAGAGAGGCTCAGGCTCCAGAACAAAGAGGTCTCCTGCCCCTTCTCCACCCCATGCCCAACTCCCTGCCCTGCCTCCCCTCTCTGCCTTCAAACCTGGGCTATGTCCATCCTCGGCATCAACTCCTTCTATGGTCTCTGTCAGGGAAGACAGGAAAGCTTCGGCCACCTCTGCAGGAGTGTCGTACATAAAGGAGTCTGGGAGAGGTCAGAGAGCAGGTCAAATGTCTGGGAGGGTCAGGGACACTGACAAGAGATGGTGGGCTTCAGGGGCGGGAAGGGCTTAGAAGTTCTTCAGGGAGATTTAGAGAAGGGAGGAAGGAGCTGGATGGTGGCAGTGAGAGAAGGCAGTGTGCTCCTGAGGGGATGTGCAGATGGGAGAGCAGGGTCTGACTTGAGGGTACAGATAAGGGTCACCTTGGCAGGAAGGCTCCGTTCCACTCCAAGAGCCACCTTCCAGGCATGTTCGCTGCTCAGAACCACGTAGAGTGAGCCCCCGGTTGCAGTAGTAGGTGACACGGTCTTCAAGGCGGTACTGGCTGCCCACCTTCCTCGTGCCAAGGGGGATGCCCGGGTTGGGGCAGTACGCCGCTGCAGAAGTGTAAGATACACTGGTGAGGGCCAAAGCCTGGGGCCCAAAGGGCAAGGCAGAGAACCGAGAGCTGTGGCACTGGCTCCTCAGGCTGCGGGTGGTCAGGGAGAAGGAGCTGTTGTGGACAGGGGGGACGGTTCTCACCTCCATCATCACAGATGGCCGTTTCCCCATCCCACCGACCATTCCCTTGGCAGGTGCGATTGGCAGAGCCCCGAAGAGTGTAGCCATCATAGCAGCGGAAAGAGATCTCATCGCTCAAATTGTAGTAGGCAGCCCGGGGCCAGTACTCCCCATTCTCAAAATCCTGTGGTCTGGGACAGCGAATTGCTTTGGGGGCAAGGGGGTGGAGACCAAGTAGAAGTTACTGGAAGGGAAGGGCTGCCCTTTAGGATAACCCTTCTGGTCTCAGGGACCCTGTCACTGAGAAATATCACTTCTGGGCCTCACAGAATAGCTAAATAGCTACTACCTTCAACCCCTGGAGGAACCTCCACCCATAAGGAGTACTGCTGCTCCCCGCTCCCCATTTCTAAGTGTTCTTTGAACTGCCGGGACTGCTTGACACAGGGTAAATGCTTAGTAAAGTCTAGCTCCCCTTCCTTCTCTCTCCATCCCACCTCCAATCCTCGCTCAGCTCTGACCCGTGCTCAGCCCAACTTGTCAGCCTGCCTGGTCTCCACTCAAGCCTAGACTTATCCAAGTCTGGACCTTGGCTGCCACCTGCTCCGTCCCACAGCCAGCCCATGCCCATCCTCACTGCCCTCCAACCTTTGCATTCAGCCCTCTTGACAATCTTTCTGTCTTGAGTCTGCAGGGTGCTCCAGGACCCTGTGGATCTGCAGGTGCGAATCTGCGTGGGGTATGGGTAGAAGCCAGAAGGACACAAGTACTCCAGCACCTGGCCCGCCTTGAGAAGCCGGAAGGAGCCACCTTTGATCTCTACTCCCTCCAGAGAGCAGGGGCTTTGGGGCCCGGCCTCAGGCAATGGCGTCATGCCCACACCTAAAGAGAAAAGTTGGTGAGGCCCAGCCTCACAAGGCCGAGGACGGATCGTGGGGGAAGCAGGAGTGGAGGGAGGGGGGCTGTGATCTCACTTACCTCCACACAAGAGGCCCAGGATCAAGGGTACCAGGCAGAGTCGGGGGTTGTGACCAATCCCCATGGTGACCCGGGGCTGGGGGCAGGAGGGCCTCTCCTGGCTTCTGCTGCAAGTCTGCTTGGCTTGATGGCCAAGCTGAAACTTTAGACCTGAGCCTAGTCACACTCCCTTCCCCTGCCCCCCACAACCTCCAGCCTTTTATGCAATCCTGTTCTGGCACCTGCTGTTCACCCCACCCTCCCTACCCACATCACTTTCCGGAATGTCCAAGCGGGGAGGCCCCACTGAGCTGCCAATCAAGGAAACAGAAACTGCAAAACTCCACTTTGCTCCCAAGGTCCAGGACTCAGCCAGTCAACACCTCCTCTCCGCCCCTGGTCCTGCCCAACAAGCCCAGACCTCCCCTTGGGGACTAGATATAAGATCCACACTGCGCGCCGCCCCCCCTACCCCCTGCTGCTGACTCTGTTACGGAACAGAGTTCAGCCACTGTTTGTCCAGCAAGGTCTCTGACCTGCCTTCTTGGCGGTTCCTGGAATTATTCTGGCCTTTTTCTCCCCTCCCAGGCCAGCCCCTAGGCAGAGGCACAGACAAATGTGGGGATCACTGGCTTTTTATTAATTTCATAACTGGGTAATTTCCTATGTAAGGAGAAGGAGAGTGAGCCAAGTACAGCAGAGGGTGGGGTCAGCGCTGGCAGGAGCGCCGGGGATTCCCTAGTGTGGATGTGCCTCTGCCCCGGAATCCTGGAGGCGGGAATGTGTTCAAAGCAAGGAGTGCAGATGGGTCATGGAGGCTGAGGGTGGACATTCAGAGGTAGGAGACTGGAGAGACAGCAGGTCCTGGCAGGTCAGCAGAGGGCTTGGTGGCCAAGATTAGAGGGGCACAAAGTTCAGGATGCCCTCCAGATGCTGCCTGAGCCAGGGCTGCAGGCGGAAGAGGTTGATGTGGAAATCTCGTGGGACCTTGCCATGGGGCGCAGGTTTGCGGGAGTTCTTACTGGAGCTGCCACAGGGGTTGTAGAGACCCCAGCTCACCAGGCCCACCTAGAAGAGGGAAAGGTTGGAGTGGGGGGCTTCCCCTGTCCCAGCCCCAACCTCCTTAGGTCCTTCAAAGGTCTGCCTCATCCCCCAACAAGGCCAAGATCCCGTGACTCCAGTCCTGCAAACTTCTCACCTGAAAAAACCTGAGTCTCCGCTCAAGGAAAACTGCTCCTCCAGATTCTCCTACCAGAAAGGAGGGACAGAGACTGTCATCCTGCCAACCATCACCGCTGCATCAGGGCGTGCATGCTGGCCACAAGGGACATCGGTGGCCTTCCCCTGGGGAATCTGGACTCCAGGGTGGGGGTTGGGGATGGAAAGTGGGCGGAGGAGGGGCTCACCCTTGCAGGGACTGTCATCCCCCTGGGTCCCACTGCATAGGAACTGGTCTGTCACCACCTCTCTGACATCTGTCAGGTTGGGGAACGTGGTTTTGTCTTCGAGGACGACCTTGACACAGTTTGTCCACTGCAGGAGGGGCAGAAGAGGACACAAGGATGGAGTGAGCGAGCCCAGGGCAGGGCTTGCTAGGCCCAGGAGGAGGGATGACTTGGGGTCAGAGATAGAAAGCAGCCAGAGCTAGGGGATACAGAGAGAAATCCCATCCCCACCCTCAACAGCATCCAGAACCTGAGACCCTCACCTCTGACCCTGTCTTGAGATTAATATTCAGCTTATCCCCGTTCAAAGCCACAAAATGAGCGGGAATGCTCACTTGGTTCAGAAGCTCCTTCTCTGAAGTCAAGGACAAGGATGTCAGTGCTGGTCCCTTTACCCAGCATCCTGACCTGGGGACTGCAGCACAGCCCATGATATCACCCCCCAAGCCTTGGTGCCAGTCCCTCCAGCACCGAGTCCAGCGCTCACCATGATCTCGGCAGGTACTGCCTGGGAGTTTCCGCAGAGCCAGGTTGGCCCCCACCGTGCAGGGGAGGCAGATGGGCCTGAGGAGAAGGGCCAGGGTCACAGAGGCCCATCCTTGGTGCCCCCTCCTCCAGGGCTCCCCAGGACACCCTCCCCTATAGAGGGTGCCCTCCCATCCCAGACCCCTGCACCTAGCATGGGTGGACATCTTCACTTTCTGGGTCAGCTTTAGCAAAGCAATGTCATCGCCATAGAACTCTGGGATTCCCTGACTCTTCTTGGAAAAGACATTGAAGCCTGGGGAGATCACTGCCTCCTCAATTTGGAATTCTTTGCTCCCCTGAAAGTTGGGATCCCCTGGAAACAAAGTAGCAGATTAGGCTGGACCAGGGCTCCTGAAGGGGCCAGAGGCTGGGAACAAGGGGTGGGAGCTCTGCCCAGGGGATCGGGAATCTGGTGCGGGCCCTTCCTTACCCACACTGACCCTCCACAGCGTGCGGTCCTCGGCATTGCGGAAGCAGTGAGCGGCTGTCAGGACCCACTGGTCGGAGATGAGGGCCCCCCGGCAGGTCTCCTGGCTCTTGGGCTGCAGGGGGACAGGTAATCTCAGGGACTGCTATGTCTCTGGCTCACGGCCGTACCTCTGGGATCCAAGCCCCATCCCTCTTTCTGTGTACCTTAATAGTGACGTGCCAGGGTGTCCTCTCCTGGGCAGAGGCATTGGCAGACATGTTCCCTACCCCACAGATGGGGTCTGTGAGCTGGGAGACATCTGTGGGTGTGAGGAGCAGATGGTGAAGGAGGCCGGTGAGGGGCAATGTGAGCAGGTGCCATCCAGGGACCCTCAGCCGGCTCCACACTGGCCACCCCCTCCAGAGAGGGGGAAGTGCACTCACCCAGCATGTGCTCGAAGACCTGGCTCAGCGCCTGTACATCCTTCAGAATGAAGGCGTGCCTCTCGCCGTCCTTCTTGGACCCCAGGTTATTCAGTTCTTTCCAGTCCACGTGTAGGCTGCCCACACCGATGGCATAGATGTCTGAGGGGGAGGGAATTAGCAGAATCTCACAGTGAGTGGCTATCCCGCAGCACAGGAAGCTGTAGCTGGGAACTCGCTGTGTCCCACGAAGCCCTACGTGAGCGGGACGCCCTCCCCTCTCCTCCACTACCTATCTGACCTCATTTCCTACCACTCCTCCCCTTCAGTCTCTTCCAGTCACACAACCTCTTGAAGTTCCTGAAATACACTCCCACCTCAGGGCCTTTGCACGAGCTTTGTCCCTGCCTGGTTCATTCCTACCCCAGGCTTCCCACATGCCTCACTCTCTTACATTTCTAAGCTTTGATTCAAATGTCACCATCGCAGGAGGCCTGCTGTGGCCTCCTTGTGTAAAACTGCAATGACCCAGACATCTCGATTTCTTTTCTGCTTAACTTTATACCTCAGTGCATGTCACCCTCTACTGTGCCATATGGCTTCCTTATTTATTTTCTGTAATGCCTGGAGTGGGTAGAATTATGTCTTCTCGAAAGGTATGTTCAGGTCCTAACCCCCAGGACCTGTGAATATGCTCATATATATTTGGAAATAGTGTCCTTGAGGATACAATCAGTTAAAGTGAAGTCTCGCTGGATGGGGGAAGGGAGGGAAAGACGAATCTGACACCTTTACAAGAATGTAGAAATCCAAATGCCAACACGGAGAACCATGTGACATCACAGAGATACCTTCAGGGAAGACAGTGATGTGAAGAGAGGCAGAGATTGGGTAATCCTGTCTTCCCTGGTGGCTCAGAGGTTAAAGTGTCTGCCTGCAATGTGGGAGACCTGGGTTCGATCCCTGGGTCAGGAAAATCCCCTGGAGAAGGAAATGGCAACCCACTCCAGTATTCTTGCCTGGAGAATCCCATGGACGGAGGAGTCTGGTGGGCTACAGTCCACGGGGTCGCAAAGAGTCGGACACGACTGAGTGAGCGACTTAACCCCAAGCTAAGGAATGCCTGGGGCCACCTGAAGTTGGACAAGGTAAGGAAGGATTCTCGGAGGTTCTGGCTGGAGCACGGCCCTGTTGATGCCTTGATTTTGGACTTCCTACTTCCTGAGCATGAGAGAATACGTCTCTGTTGTTTCAAGCCACCCGAATTTGTACCCTTTGTTGCCACAGCCCTAAGAAACTAATATATCACCCCCTTCCAGAAGGACAGCCCCACGAAACAGGCATTTTCCTCTGTTTGTTTACAGCTGTATTCTTAGAGTGGTGCTTGGCCCAAAACAGGCTCTCGGTGAGGACTTTTAAATGAATAAATGAATGAAAAAGAACTCATGATGTAGCATGGAGGCGCAGCTTCAGATCTAGTCATCCTCTACAAAATGCTGGCTCTGGGAGAAGGGCTTGAAGCCACCTCTTCCCATTGGAGGACGTGGATCCACACGACCATCCACACCAACCTCTGAGCCAGTGTGGGTGCCAGTTAGAACTGCCCCAGGGTGGCCACCAAGTCTAGCCTTCTCCCACCCTTTATACCCCTCATAGTCCTTTTATGCAGTTACAGTGGGAGCTGGACGATTATCACGTCCCATGTGTTTTCGCTGAAGAATTGATGCTTTTGAACTGTGGTGTTGGAGAAGACTCTTGAGAGTCCCTGGGACTGCAAGGAGATCCAACCAGTCAATCCTAAAGGAAATCAGTCCTAAATATTCATTGGAAGGACTGAACCTGAAGCTCCAATACTTTGGCAGCTTGATTCAAAGAGCCGACTCTTTGGAAAAGACCCCGATGCTGGGAAAGATTGAGGGTAGGAGGAGAAGGGGACGACAGAGGATGAAATAGTTGGATAGCATCACCAACTCAATGGACATGAGTTTGAGCAAACTCCAGGAGATGGTGAAGGACAGAGAAGCCTGGCGTGCTGCAGTCCACAGTGTCGCAAAGAGTCGGACAGAACTGAGCGACTGAACAATAGCAATGTGTTTTCTCTATTTCCCTGAGGTTCCTGCCTCTTTTTAAGAAGATGTTTTCAAGCATTTAACTCTGGCCCAGTGATGCTAAGGAGTTAGGGAGTGAAGTTTGGATTTTGCCTTCCTTAGCAAGGGTTTTCCCAAAGAAATCTGCTTACCCTCAAGGGGCAGGTGGAGTGGGTGGCATGAGCAGAAAAGAGAGAACCCAAGGGGGAAGTAAAACTTGGGACCTCAAAACAAGCTGCTACCCCTTATCTGAAGCACTTCTCTTTGAAGTTCTTTTCTGGTCAAAGGTGAGAGCAATTTTTGTTTATCTGAATTAGAGGAACTGTTGTTTTAGAGACTGCAACTGCCAAAGCCTTAGTTAACTGCACTGATGGAGAAAAGGCCAGAGACAGTCCCCACAAGGATTCCAGACCTTTTCTTCCTGGAGAGGTTTGTGGAACAAAAGCTGGTGAATGAAAACGACATTGACGTGAGTTTCTCTGTACCAGATAATGTTTGAGCATTTGCCCTTACTGGCCTGAGGTAGGTCCTTGTCCTGTATCCTCCTTACAAGTAAAGAAATGACCCAGGGTCACAGCCAGTCAAAGATGAACCCAAGGTTGAAACTACAAACTCAAGGTTTGTAGTTTGACTACAAACTCTTCAGTGTGATCCTTGGCTCACTGCATACAGAACAACACAGCCTGGGGTCTCAATAGAAATACAGCCGAGGACTTCCCCAGCAGTCGAGTGGTTAAGACTCTGCGCTTCTACTGCAGGGGGTGTGGGTTTGATCCCTGGTCAAGATACTAAGATCCCTCATGCTGTGTACAGTGCAACCCCCAAAAAAAATGAAATGCAGAGAAATATAGCCAAGATGCTGAAACTCCTGGCTATGGGCCTTGGGTCCTCTGCAAACAGCACAGATTGTGGCAGGGCGGGGGCAGAGGCTCACCCAGATAGTCTTTCCTCTTCTGGTTGATGTTCAAGACTTCTTTGATATTGTCAACAGCCACCTTGGGAGAGCCGCCCATGTTGGACTTTCCTGGATCAAGGAGGGAAAAGAATTGTTCATTAAGATGGATGCAGCACGATCCCCTCAGCCCTGGAGAAGTAGGGAGGCATTCATCCTGGGAGCCTCAACACTTACACTCCCTGCTGGAGTTTCGAGATACATTCTTCACAGAAATTCTTTAGCACTGGGTCAGGGGCATCTTTATACTTTATCTCATTTGATTCTCATGCAGCCCCTGTAAGTGTGGGTCTCCTCAGGTTATATATACGAAATTTGATTTCTAGAGGAGCTGTGTGATTTGGGCAAAATTAAGATAAATGGCAGAGCCCTGATCCACTACCCAATCTGCCTTTCATCCATGGACCTCAACATCACTGCTGCACACGTCCCACCCAACTCCCTCTAGGTGACCTCCCGGGTGGCAACAACGAACACATGATCATAAAGCACTTTTACACAAAGTACTTATTGCTCTTCGTAAAAATTGTGTAAGGGGACTTTCCTGCGGACCAACGGTTAAGACTCTGCACTTCCACTGCCAGGGGTTCAGGTTTGATCCCTGGTCGGAGAACTAAGATCCACATGCCATGCGGTGCAGCCAAAAAATAAACAAATAAACTATATACAGAAAAGAGGGCAGCTTCCATTATCGGTAATTGTCGTGGTTGTCATTACCATCATCGTCAACATTGTTTCTACTTTAGAAATAAGAAACCAAGGCCTGACATGGCAGAGGGAGAACCAGAAGGCAGGTCTTCTGATCCCACATTGCTGCTCCTTCCACGGTGCCAGGCTCACTGACAGAGACAACAATACCTACCATCTGTCAGAAGGATGATGGCATGTCGGATTTCCTGCCAGGCCCCTGGGTTCATATGGGGTCGATTCATTTGGTTATTCATCATTATATAGACAGCGTGGAGGGCCTCGTAGATGTTGGTCCCAGTTCCATTTTCATGGTCTGGAATATGTGAAGATGAAAAGCTCTCTTAGAAACTTTCCACTTACCACCTGGGAGAAGGGAATCACTTTATTTTCTCCAAACACTGGAAATGCAATTATCAATTGATTTGATAAAGACAGACCTTTGATATTCAGTTAGAGATTTGGCATCATTGCCCGTTCAAATATTTCAAACCTTTCCCTTTAGAAATGCTCATTGCACAACAGCACTAAAGGTCATTCTAAAAGCCCAGGATTTGAAGATGGGGTTCCCAAAGAAAGTGGATTGTTTCAACCAGCTGCTACCTACCACCCAGGTAGTTTCATAATGACATGAGGAGACTATGAAAACCAGACCATGTGGTTCAGGGAGGAGCTGAAGACCTGCACGATGCTTTTGGACACATAGCACATGTGAACAAGCCAGGTGTTGGTAGGAGCTGCAACTCCCCAACCATGAGCCTGACTTGGAAGCCACCCCAATCTAAGGAACCTTAGGCCCAGAACCCTGGGACCTGAATGCCACCAAGAGGCCTCTCTCTGGAACTTGTCTAGAATCTCTGCAGGCACAAAGAGCCCATCCTCTACTGCCACTCCCATCACCTTCATTTGATGGCATCATACCTTTATAGTTGATATTTCTCAGACTGTTCTCCACTTCAGTCACATCCCGGGATCTGTCTTCCAAGACAGACATGATGATTTTGGGCTTTGATGCAAAAGTGATGATGGCGACACTAACCTTGATCTCAAAGCTGAAGATCTGTGAAGGGCAAGTGAGAGGGTGAAGGGCCCCCAGACCAAAAAAAGATGGTAAGAGAGCCAGCAATGGGCCCTGGAGGAGACAGAGAGCCTAGACAGAGATCGACAGAGTCAAGGCCCATGGAGAATCCCTTCCTGGGAGGTGGCTGCTTAAGGAAGCCAGGAAACTGACAGTTGTTGGTCCTCTCCTCTGTTTGACGGGTTCACTCTGCATTTAATCCTCATATTAATGATGTGAGGGGTCGTGATGGTCCCTATTATACAGACGAGGATGCTGAGACTTGTTGCCTTGCCCCCGATCACACCACTGGTGAAAGATGGAGGAAGAATTCAAACCTATCGGCACTTGCCTGTAGCATTTTATAGCCTCGTGGCTTAGTGGCTTACTTAACTTTACATCTGAAGAGAGAAACTAAGGAGCACAAAAGCTGCCTTCTTTCCAATGGAGCAGGGAGGGAAAACACATAACTACAAAAACTATGGTGAAAAGCATAATTCCCAAGCAAAGTCCTGGCAAGAAATGTAAACCAGGGGTTTCCAAACTCTTCTGTTCATGCATTCCATCAGCAGAAACATTCTGAGCACATACCTCAATATAGGTATATATATTTTAAAGTATACTTATAAAGTGTATCATTGTTCAGATATATTGTACACATTTTAAAATGTATGGAAAAGAGTGAAATTTTAAAAGGAAACTATTAAGTTCTTCATTTCAGTTAAATTACAGTTATTCCACATGATTACTAGTATTTTTCTGCCACACACACCCCCACAGACTGTTTTGGGTACCCCTTCGTGAAGATCACTGTTCTAGAATTCCTGAAAAGAGGGATCTCAGCCTCGTTCATCTTTGTGGCCTCCCAGGAGCCAGAATAGTGGTTGACATATAGTAGGTACCCCAACAGTGTTTGTGGAATGAAAAATAGTATCCTCTAAATTCATGATCCATAGCATGTGTATAATCTGGGAAGACTTCTTGGAGGAAGTGGGTTGCAAATGGGATTCTGAGAAGGGAAGGAGACAGAGACAGTGCAGGAAGGCAGCCGATATCCGCAGGCTCCTATTTCCTGACCCTGTCCACCATGCGGGAGGCGCTGTCCTTGAAGATTTCAAAGTCATCTTTGGACACACTCTGAGAGGCGTCCAGGAGCAGGTAGAGGTTCAGGTGACCGGAACGCTGGATTTGTATTTTGCGGCCCAAGTTTTACTGGGAGAAATGTGAAAGGGGGAGATTCAGACCTCCACCGCTACACCTGCTCTCTATCCAAGGCGATCAAACCCC
>NW_011493987.1:412738-431659 GCF_000754665.1 Bison bison bison | reverse complement strand
ATTGGTGGTTGCAAGTAAGTGGGAGAAGGAGGTGCCCAGGGCGGGGGCCACATCCTCAGGAAAGTCGTAGGAGTAGGGCTCTGTGGGGAGAGCCGATGGGGTCAGCTGGGCCCGGGGGTCGGGGCCCAGCAGTGTCCGCAGGGTCAGAGCTGCTACTCACGGCGGCAGATGGCCTCCGTCCCACTCCAGACCCCGTCGTCCTGGCACTCGCGCTCCGCAGACCCTGTCAGCACCAGATTCGAGGAGCAGCGGTATCTGACCTTGTCCCCAAGGCCGAAGCGAGACCCGGTCCGCACTGCACCCACGGAAATGCCCGGGTTGGGGCAGTGACTGGCTGCGAAGAACAAAGGAAGATGGAGGTGAACAGGGACTCGCCTCCTCAGCCTCCGGACTCCGGACCTGGCTGGCCCACCCTCTCCTAGGCTCTTCCTCCTCTGGAAACCCTCAGAGCCTCTGCGGGTCCCTTGGCCTCTCCCTTGGGAGACATCATACCTGTGCTTCCCAGGGGTGCAGATGGAAAAACCTGAAGTAGGGGAAAGGTTTAGAACTCTGTGGCCTCAATGGCCACCTAAAACATCCCAATCCCAACCCAGGGTCTCTGCTAGTACCATACCAGAACCTCAGGGAAGACGGCGGCTAAAGAGCCTACCCCTCCACAGAGAATATTTGCAAACAGTGAGACATCACTACACACGCACCAGAACTGTTAAAACTAAAAAGATGGGCAATTCCAGGTGTCAGAGGACAACCAGAGCTGCTGATCTATCGAGAAACTGTTTGCAGCCTCTACTAAAAGAAAACAGATGCCAACCTGTGACCCAGTAACTCCACTCCCAGATAATATACTCGAGAGATAAATGTCTAGTGCACCAAAAGTCACATATAAGTGTGTTCATAGAGCTTTACTCACAATAATCAAAAACTAGAAGTAGCCAAATGCTCGCCAACAAGAGTGCATAGATAAACTGTAGTATGTAATGGAACTACACAGCATAAAAAAAATAACAAACTGCTGATACACAGGGAAACATCGATAGATCTCCCAGGCAGAATGTGGAATAAAGGAAACCAGATGTGAAAGAGCACAGTCTGTCTGATTCCACTTGTATGAGGTGTAAGAATAAGCTAAACGAATCTATGGAGATACAAGTCAGGAGAAGGTTACCTTGTGGAAGGGGACAGGAGGGAGCCTCTTGAGATGATGAATACTTGGTTTTGGTGAATACTTAAAATCTGTACACTTTAGATAGATTCAACCTCAATTTTCAAGTGAATTATATTTATGTTTGAATAAATGGCTGTTGTCAAAGAATCAAGGCTATGACTGGAAAGCCAGCAGCTGGGCTCCAGGTGAGGATACAGTCCTACCGCCTTGTGACCTCTGAGTCCTCTGTATTATGTATTTAGAATTGTGATCTAGGAAGCTCCTAAAACCTACAGGCAAACGTAGCTCCAGGGAATCCCAGGAACCCCACTTCTGTCAAGCAGCACCCCCCTGCCCTAAATCTTTCACAAGGGCAGTAATGACCATAACAAAAGTATATGTGGTGTCAGCAGATTCCAGGAGCTGTTTCACAGGCAACTCATCTGATCCAGATGGCAACCCCCTGCAGTCAGTACTCTTACCATCTCCATTTTACAGGTGTGAAAACTGAGGCACAGAGAGGTTAAATAACCTCCCCAAAGGCTGTCAAAATCAAAGCTGGGCTTGGAACTCAGACTGGCTCCACAGGCAAGGCAGCTGAGCACAGCACTTGATTGCCTTCATCACATCCTCCCTGCAACAGCCCAGGGGGAGCAGGTACCAGCCTGCTTGGAGGCATTGGGAAAAGGTAGACAGAGCATTTGCAGCCTTGATGCTGGACCCAAACCTTAGCACCGACTTCCTTGAGCCAGGAGCCTAACAGGCTGGAGATGTGCGACTATAGACCTCAATTGACCAAAATCTAGGATTATGATTTTAGCACCAGAAACACCTGGTCCCTGACCCCACACATGCTCCCTGGGCACATAGCTGGCTCCAGGGCTCCTGGGAGACCCCTGCCCCCATGCAGCCATGGGTCAGGACACTCACCACCATTGTCACACACGGCCGTCTCGCCATCCCACATGCCGTTGGGCCGACACTGCCGAACAGCTGAGCCCCGCAGGGTGAAGCCATCCTCACATTCAAAGCTCAGGTTGCCGCCCACTGGGTGGGACCCCAGCCGTGGGATGTACACACCGTTCTCAAAGGAAACAGGGGCTGGACAGCGAACAGCTGGAGGGAGAGAAGGGGATGATAATACAGGGATGGAGGGATGACACCTGGACTGGACACCAAAGTGGGTGATATTCAGCTTGGAGGCATGGCAAGAGCCAGCTGCTTGTCAAAATATTAGGTGGATACCTGTAAAATTGCTACTTTTGACAATTGGTTGAATATTAGCAATTTCACATAGTTCAATCTAATAGATTTAAAAACAGTTACTTCTCTCAGCCCCATGAGGACTATGACCACCCCAGTCCCTCCCTTGGTGTTCTCCAATGTCCCAGGAGTGGGTAATAGAGGGGTGACATGCGGCAAAACAGAGGACGCCAGGACCATTCAGCATCCGTTCTGAACGGTCAGTACCGTGTGGCAAATTGTCAAACCTCTAAACATCATCCTTGGCTTTAGTACCCCACAATCTCCATCATAGCCTGCCTCCAACGCCTTGCTGTGGGCAGTAGACATTTCCTTGCTATTTTGAAAAGCCCTGTGGAAAAGGAGCTTTGCCACCCCTTGAGTCACATTAAGCCCCATGCTGAGTAAACTAAATAGGAGTCCCCAGGGTGGCCACTGGCAGGGAGCCTCACGTTTGCAGATTGCCTTTGTCGACCGAGTGGATCTCGGGATTTGCCACTGTCCGTTGCTCTTGCACAGCCTTGTCACCACGGGGTATGGGTAATGGCCCAGGGGGCAGGAGTAGGTGAGGATACTCCCAGGGTTCCAGCCGTTGCTGAGGGTGAAACTGCCACCAGAGATATTCACGTTCTTGGGGCAGGAAAGCGCGGCTGTAGCCAAACCTGCAGGCATGGGAACACGACTCAGAAATGCAGCAGAGAAGGAAGGCACGGATTAGAAAAGGAAAGCAGAAGGGGCTGTCCATTTCACACGTGGAAACTCAGTCTGGTGGCACCAGCCCAGCCCCACAGGACCCCAGCATCCCCTCTCCTCTGCTCCTACCTGGGTACAGGGGCAGCAGGCAAAGTACGGCCATCAGTGGGTCCATGGTGTCTACCTCAGGGGCAGGGACAGGCAGAGAACCAGGAGAGGGAAAAGGTCATCTGACTTCCCGAAAACCAGAGCTGGCTCAGCAGCTGCTTCATCTGCTGCCAGAGAAAGAAAACTAGGGAGTGGCAAGGGGGAATGTTCCCTTGTTGGGGGTGGGGAAGGGGGGAACATAATCAGGGATTGGGGGCTGAGCTGAGGGGGTGAAAGTTGGCCCTGTCTCCCTAGTCTCCACACATCCCTAGAGTCAGTCGATCTGCACCACAGGCGATGCCCACTGCTCCCCCACCGCCGCTGCCTCTCAGACACACGTGCCCACACACTCCTACATGAATAGTCAAAGCACACAAACCAACTGAGATTGCAAAACATTTTATTTAAGTAAAGTTTCGGTTTTCTTTTGGGTTTTCCCAAGTGGATGTTACGAATACTTCCTTAGAGCCTAGGTTAATATTGTCTTCTTCAACATAAGCCCCCAAGGGATTACACTAATTGTCTTAAAAATTCTTGATACCTAGGAGGATTCACCATCTTTTTCTTCCCTTAGGGATAAAAATGAAATCAACACTTAGAGACAAGAAAAAGGTTGAGAACAGTTTTAAGGAAAGTCCAGTAGATAAAAATTCCCTAACTTATAAAAAATAATTCTGGGTTGATTATTCAAAGAAGTGAAAATATTTTTAGATTTGGAATGTGCCTTTAAATTGCAATGTGCATGGGACTTCCCTGGTAGTCCAGTGGTTGAAAATCTGCCTTCCAGTGCGGGGGACTTGGGTTCGATCCCTTGTGGAGGAACTAAGATCACACATGCCACAGGGCAACTAAGCTTGCCACCACAACTACTGAGCCCACATGCCTCAGTGGAGACTTGATGCAGCCAAAAAATAAATAAAATTAAAAGCAAAAGAAAAAGATTAAATTACCAGCCATTAAGAAAAATAAAATTTTTAATTACAATGTGCATTTTGTAACTCTGAGCTACTGCGTTAGCCTCCCCATCCCACAGAAGTCTTTAATATTCATCAAACAATGGGTACGTGCTAAGTAGCCTCAGTCGTGTGCGACTCTTTGGAACCCCAGGGATCAAACTCGCATCTCTTAAGTCTCCTGCATTGGCAGGCAGGTTCTTTACCACTGGCACCACCTGTTTAATAACATAATGAATGTCTTCAGAACTGAGAACACTACATTTAATATCACTTGGCTTACAAGGAGTAATTCCCTTATAGACAAGAGGTGTGTATCATTGCAAATTTCAAGTCACTGATATGCCTCCTTTCCTCTGAAACATCTTCAAACTCATCCCACTTTTTGAGCTCCTTTGAGTAGAGGAGCACAACAGCGTCGGAACTGGTGGAGCTGACAGAGAAACAATAGTTGAATGAACTGGAAGAATGTGGGGTTAAGTATAATAATAAGATTAGTCAAAGATGAAGATGAAACATCTCTGAAGTGATCATTTAAGTTCATAAAAACTCTTTTGATTTACAAATAACTTCTCAGAAATGCACGTACACAAGTGAACACTGTGAATACACAACATCAGTTCCTTGGACAAAATTGACTGAATGCAGGAACACCCCTGGTGTTGCAGTCCCAAAACTGCTGCTGTGACCGAGCTGTAGGTGCTCCCTCTGTACCCAGTACCTGCTCTCCCTCCTCCTACAGTAAGAGATGTTTAGCAGGACATACAGTCACCCAGCTAAAGACTACATTTTCCAACTTCCCTTGCAGCTAGTGTCCTGGTGACAAGATTCTGGCAATAGAATGTGAGTACAACTGATGTGTGTAACTTCCAAGTAAAAGGCGAGAATTCTCCCCATGCCGACCCCCATTCCCATGGGCGGGAATATGAACCTGATGGTGATTCAAGAGCAATATCCTGGGGATAATAGAGTCAACAGATAGAGGAGCCTGGGTCTCTGACACTGTGTTGATGTTATACCAGTTCTGCTGACCTGCTCAGATTTTTACGAGAGAAAAAAATTACTTTCAGAGTCATAAGTATTAGAGATGTTCTGGCTTTGTCTCCTTTCTATCATGTAGTAGGTTTGAACTTCCCCATCCACTTGCTTTGACCAGTGAAACATGACTGTAAATGACATGTACCACTTCTAGATTCCCTGGTGGCCCAGACGGTAAAGAATCTGCCTGAAATGCAGGAAACCTAGGTTCGATCCCTGGGTCAGGAAGATCCCCTGGAGAAGGGAATGGCTACCCACTCCACTATTCTTGCCTGGAGAATTCTATGGACAGAGGAGCCTGGCGGGCTACAGTCCACAGGGTTGCAAAGAGTCAGATATGACTGAGCAACTAACACTTCACTTCTAGATGGAAGTTTTGTAAGCCTGTGCAGTCTTCCTCGTGCTCTTTCCCTCTTCATGGCAATGTTTGAGAAGATTGCTCTATCAGCCTAGACCCCTGGGTAACACCCAGAGCAGAACCCATGCTGACCCTTGGCAGATAGGCAATGTGAGCAAAAAAATAAACCCTTGTTGTGTTAACCCACTGCATTACCACTGCAGTAGGGAAAAAGATGCTCCCCGCTAATTTAGGGGCTTAAAGAAATGATTTCTTGTTTCTCATGATTCTGCGGATTGGCCACATGGTTCTGGCCTGGGCTCACACTCACAACTGCAGTCAGCTGAGGGCTGAGTTTAGCGGGTAACAGCAGAACCCGTGGCCTATCACCCATCGCCCCTCACAGCATGGCAGTCTCAGAACAGCATTACAAGAGATCCAGAGCACACATTGCGAGGTCTCTTGAGACCTACCCTCAGAAGTCACGAGACATCACTTCCACCACATCCCATTGGTCACAGCAGATCACGAGGTTATCCCAGGTTTACAAGTGGGGGAAACTTCACCTCTTGATGTGAGGAGTGGCAAAATCATCTTGCAAAGAAGCATGCACACTGGAATAAGAGAGATTTGGGGCCATATTTTGCAAACCACTGTGGCAATGAAGATTAGGGGGTTGTTTATTATCAGGACATCATGAATCCTCACTCTGAATACTTAAACCACTGAGTTATGGGTGCCTCTTAAAGCTGCTGCTATGGACTGAATTAGAGCCCCTCCCCCAAAAATGTGTATGTTTAACACCTTACCCCCAATGTAACTATATTTGGAGATGACATGGCCTGTAAAGAGGTAATGTGTGTTAAATGAGATCATAAGGATGAGACCCTGATCCAATAGGCTTAAGTCCTTAAAGAGACACCAGAGAATTTTTCCCCCTCCCTCCTTCTGCTCTCCCTTCCTCCTTTTCTTCTCTCTCTCTCTCCACACACGTATATCCCTCCTGCCCTCGTGCAAAGAACTGCCTACAAACCAGGAAGAGAGCTATTACCAGAAACTGACCATCGTGGCACCTTGATCTCCGGAACTATGAGAAGATAAATTTTTGTTTAAGCCACCCAGTCTGTGGGGTTTTTTTTATTTGTTTATTTTATGGCAGCCCAGGCAGAAAAATATTGATACATCCGCCTAGCTCGTATATAATAGCTGTCTTGAAAAGAAAGGCCCTTTCTTTCATGAGTTTCTCTCAGTATTTGTTGAGTTAAATAAACTCTTCAGAATGTATCAGAATCTACTCTCCCTTCTTTCTTAAGTCATAAAGCTCACAAGTTTTTCACTGGACCCATGGAGTATGCTTTTGAGAAAGGAGTGTGCTCCTCAATTTTTATCTTCTACTTCCCACCCGCTGGAATACAGGCAGGCTAGTGGAAATCTGAACAGCCACCCTAGACCACAAAGTGGAAGTCATGTTGATAATGAGGGAGGAACAAAGCTCTAGAAATCTTGCCCCCTGGTCCTCTAGGGCTCTCATAAGTGCCCCAGAACTCATGCTCAGACCATTTAAGCCAGTGTTATTCTAGCTTTTGTTTCTGCAACAAAACCTTTACCTAACCAATATTCTTAGCCAGAAATCAGGATGGGAGCCAAAGGCAACACCCAGGGACATGTGTTTATCAGGGCATAATATAAACTGTTGTAATAAAGACACTCCAAAATATAGTGACTTAAATAAGATAGAAGTTTACTTCTCTCTCAAATAAGAACCTCACTGTAAGCAGACAAGGTGATATGGAAAGGGTGGCCCTGGCTGGCAGGACAGGATTGCTCATCAGGATCATTCAGGACCCCATGCTCCTTCCATCTCATGGCTCTGCCATAACCACTGATAACTGTTCTTGTCTGTGTGCTTGAAACAGATTTCCATCAAGTCTGCATTCCAGCTCTAAAGAAGTGCATGAAAGAAGTAGGGGGCAAGTAACAACGTGGAAATTCACCCAGCTCTTCCACTCATAGTCCATTGGCCAAAACTCGGTTAAATGGGAGGCTGGGAAATGTGGCCTCTGGTTTGTCTATCACGAGCTCAGCTAGAACTCTGATACTATATAAGCTGAGAATGGATTTGGGAAGACAACAAGCAATATGCAAGAGGAGGTCAACTTTGATGGGAAACTGCGGGAGCATCACACTGCATGGTGACAAATAAAGTGAACAAAGAAAGAGTGGGCCACCAGAGTTGATTTGTTAGTCTAGTTCTCTTTGGGCCCGAGCCCAGTGTGGAAGGGCCATGATCTGAGATACTCTGGGGCTGAAGACACCAGATCTTTATTCCCCTCTCTAGGCTTCTAAGTAGCCTTTCAGTAGACCCCGTTAGATGAAAGTGGCTTATCTATTAATTGCACCATTAAAAACCTGGCAAGAAACTTCTGTGGAAGTCCAGTGGTTAAGACTCCACGCTTCCACTGCAGGGGGCATGGATTTGATCTCTGGTTTGGGGAACAAAGATCCCATATGCTGCACACTATGGTCAAAAGATAATAAAAATTATTTTTTAAAAAATGTACCGGCAGATCTTGTGTCTGGTGAAGTGGTTTAAAAAAAAAAAGATTTTAAAAAATGCTTCGCAAATGCAACTTGTGTGTTCACTCCAGATGACAGAAAAGAGCTGCGTGCGTGCTAAGCCGCTTCAGTCATGTCTGACTCTGTATGACCCTAAGGACCACAGCCTGCCAGGCTCCTCTGTCCATGGGATTCTCCGGGAAAGAATATTGGAGTGGGTTGCCATGTCCTTCTCCAGGGGATCTTCCCATCTCTTATATCTCCTACATTTGCAGGTGAGTCCTTTATCACTAGCAACTGGGAAGCCCAGAAAAGAGGTAAATAATGCCTAAAATGACAGACCTTCCATTCCTGTCAGCTTCTTCTGTCTTGTCCACATTTCTTCTCATCAGTCCAAGGCTTCTAATATCTATTTCCAGGAGACCAGGTCCAAAGACAAGAAAGCAAGGTCCATATTCTGCAACTCATTTGCGATTCACAGGTTAGAAAAAGGAAATGATGGCCTCTCGGGATGCCTTACTAGTCCCATGGGGAGCTCAGAACCTCACAACTGAAACTTTCCTAGAAAAAGTGGCTGGTTGTTAAGACAGGCAGAGCTACTGTAGTATCCTCTCCGCCTGGCCACCGTCTACTTCTCGTCCAGTCCTGACACTTAGACATGGACTTGATATTCCAGGATCTGCCACCCTCAGACTTCCATGACAACTGCAGAGCTGAGTCCCACTTCCAGATCAACCCCTTGTTTAGGGAAAAAGTCTGACCTATCCTGGTTTGAAGCCTGCTGTGTGATTTCAGCTGAGGATTCAGTATTACTCAACTTCCCTGGTGGTCTTGTAATTAAGACTCGTTACTTCCACTACAGAGGGCATGTGGTTCAGTCCTTGATCAGGGAACTAAGATCCCACATGCTGATCCCACATGCTTTGGGGAGCAGACAAAACAAAACAAGCAAACCCATGAGACACTTTGTGTTTGTAACGGCTCCATCATTGCCCCTCTCACATCCCTTGGGTCTCACTAGTAGGTCATGCCAATGACAGCAAGCTCTCTCTCTCTTTGTCTGAGGGTTTCTTGGGTGTCCTGTCCCATCTATGCATAGAAAACTGGAATTGCCAAAGAATTAAGACCCCCTGAAAGCAGCCCCCAGGCTGACTGCGTGAGGTGGGGATATACATATCCCAGCCTGCTCACGCCCGCCATGGGATAACTGATACTGATATTCAGCAACTCCAAGGTTCCTAACCACTACTTGCCAACAATTTGAAATCACTAGATAGATAACACATTCTGCCTTGGCTTCTTTCCTTCCCTTTCCTACCTCCCTACTCCCCAACCCATGTTTCCTGGAACCATCTCCCTAATGTACTCTCTACACTTGAATCCTTGTCTGGGGGTGCTTCTAAGAGAAGAAGATAAATTAACAGGAAACTGCTATGTGCCACATACTGTTCTAAATCCTTTGTAAGTAGGACCTCACTTAATCTATACAATAAGCCCAAGTCACAGGTTTTACCATTATCCTCTTTGCTGCTACTGCTAACTCACTTCAGTTGTGTCCGACTCTGTGCGACCCCATAGGTGGCAGCCCACCAGGCTCCCCCGTCCCTGGGATTCTCCAGGCAAGAATACTGGAGTGGGTTGCCATTTCCTTCTCCAATGCATGAAAGTGAAAAGTGAAAGTGACGTCGCTCAGTTGCGACCCCATGGACTGCAGCCCACCAGACTCCTCCATCCATGGGATTTTCCAGCCAAGAGTACTGGAGTGGGGTGCCATTGCCTTCTTTACCACTTTACAAATGAGACTGAGGCACAGAAATGTTAAATGAGGGACTTCCCTCTCGGTCTAGTTGTTAAGACACCGAGCTTCCACTTCAGGGAGCACAGGTTCAATCCCTGGTCGGCGAACTAAGATCCCACATGCCATGGGGTGCAGCCAAAAAAATAGGGAAAAAAAAAAGGTTAAGTGATCTGCCCCAGATTTGCTGGGGTACTAAGTGGTAGCTTCCCTGGTGGCCCAGACAGTAAAGAATCTGCCTGCAATATGGGAGACCCAGGTTCGATCCCTGGTTTGGGAAGATCCCCTGGAGAAGGAAATGGCTAACTACTCCAGCATTCTTGCCTGGAGAATCCCATGGACAGAGGAGTCTGGCGGGCTACAGTCCATGGGGTCACAAGAGTCAGATACAACTGAGCAACTAACACTTTCAGTAAGTGGTAGAGCTGGATTCAAAACAAGACGGTACCCTGAGTCTACTCTCATAGACCCTGTGCTTTAGTGCTTCTTCCTAACATCTTCTGAGCTGCCCAAACCTCCCTCAAGTCCCAGTTCCATCCCCACCCCCTTGCCCTATATCTTCCCCAGCCCTCTCTCCCCTAAGCGCTTGCCTCTTGCTACCCTATCTCTTGAAACGCCTCCATCCCTCTCAAACCCCATATCTTCCAGGGAGCTCTCTCGGTCTTCCAAATTCCTACAAGACCTGTCCACAGGCTGTACAGCCTTCTAGTTAGGTGCACGATTGTCTCGTGCTTCCCAGAGGAAGGGTCCTAGGAGCTGTTGAAACAATGAGCGCCACAAGTGAGGTCAAGACTGATGGTTACACCCCAGACTCCAGATTACACCCAGCAGAACCTTCTTCCTAGCCATAGCCTCACTCCAAATTTTTTTTTTAATATTTATTTATTTGGCCACAACAGGTTGGCTCTCAGGATAAGGGACCCAGTTCCCTGACCAGGGATTGAACCCAGGTCCCCTGCATTGGGAACATGAGTCTCAGCCACTGGACCACCAAGGAAGTCCCTCCAGGTTCCTTTAGATCGGCACCAAAATTGTTTTGGGTTTCTACTCCTTCCATTTCTTTGTTTTTATATATACATTTATTTATTATTTTTCTGCAGTGGATCTTAATTTCTGCCTGCTTTCTCTAGTTGCAACGAGTGGGCTATTCTTTGTTGGGCTCCCAGGCTCAGTAGTTCCGGTGCACGGGCTTAGTTACCCCAGGGCATGTGCAATCTTCCCGGACCAGGGATCAAACCCGGGTTCCCTGCATTGGCCAACAGATTCTCAACTACTGAACCACCAGGAAAGTCCTTTTCCATTTCTTGTTTAATAAAAATATTTACTTTGGGTCAGACCCCACCCCCTTCCTCTAGCACACACTAGTGTTAGAGCACTAGATACACAACCACCCCTGACCTAGCGTGCACCAACCTACTTACTTTGAACCAATTGCCCAACTGTGACCTTGAGAATCCTTTTACATAAATTATCCTTAGAGCCTCAGAGAAGGGTAATGCCTGGTCCCTCACCCCTCCCCCATCCCCAGGATCCTCCAGACCCCTGCACCCAGAGGCTACCCTACCAGTTCAGACTCTAGGTCGGGACACTGAACCTCCTCTCCTCTCCCGTCGATTGCACAAGCAATTCCTGAGAATTAATCAAGGGTGGAACACAGACCTCCCAAGAAACAAACAGCCTATCCGTGAGCTCTCTAAGGGGTCACATCAGCCTCTGGGAACGGCCTGGCCTGGGCTCTGCCAGTGTGCCTGTCTCCCACATTACAGACCCTACCTCACCCCTGTCCTCCCACCCCTCTGGGGCCTCCCAGTCTTGGGTGGGGAGGCGGTGTGCATGTCACTCTCCCTGCTTTTACTTCTTGCCACCTTTGGGGAGGCTGCCCTGCATAGCCCAGGTGAGAAGGTGATGATCAAGGCCTGTGTACTCAGGGATCATCTAGAAAAATGCAAGGCAGAAGTGGGATGGCCTCTGGCTGCAACCTCCCTGGCTCCTCTCTCATCACCTCCACCCTGGTCCCCTGTCTGCACTGAGCTTTGGTGGGAGGCGAGAACTAACTGTAGTTCCTAGTGTGACTCTTTGCGACCCCATGAGCTGTAGCCTGCCAGACTCTTCTGTCCATGGGATCTCCAGGCCAAAGTACTGGAGTGGATAACCATTCCCTCCACCAGAGGATCTTCCCAACCCAGGGATCAAACTCGGGTCTTTCTGCATTGTAGGTAGATTCTTTACCATCTGAGCCATCGAGGAAGCCCAGTTCCTCTGCCCTTTCCTTCAAAATGCCTCTCTAATGTTTTCCTCTATTTCCCAGGGGTGCAGGGAGGGTGATCTATCTATGCCCTGGATACCAGATCCCTCCCACAAAAAGGGCAGCCAGGGGGTTCAAAAATGGTCAGCTTCCTGCCCCCACCCCCTAGTGCTGCCAAGGGACAGGGAGAGAACTTTCCAGTGTAAAAGGACAGGCATTCATGCCTTGCTTTCCTGCCAGACACAGATGAAAGGTCATACCCCAGCAGAGCTCCTCATGCTCCCACCGTTGGCCCCTGTCCCAGGATGGGGGAAGGAAGTCAGTCTTTGCCTGAAGACAGCCTGGAATCTCAGGTTCAGCTTGAAAAAATTATTAGCTGTTTCATAACCTTACTTCACCGTATTTCATCACCTATCGCACCCTGCTCCTAAGGATACCTCTGAAAATTAAATTAGGACTGACAAAATGAGAGGATCCTTTCCCCTACAGGTGTGGAAGGGTAAGGTACAAAGACATCCACTGCAGCACTCACTGTGACCAAGAGGAAAAGTTTGAGATCGACCCATGTCCCTAGACTGACAAGCAGTATGCAGTGGTTTGGAAAATGGAAACTCTGCTGCCTCTGAAAGCTTGGGGTTTGTCTGTACCTGCAAAGTAGAATGTCTCAAGATATTATATGTAATATAACGCATACATTTTAACTCAGTAGACATTCAAAACTGTGTGTCTGGGATGCCACTATTTATGCAAAAAGAAGGAAACAGAGAATGCAACCGTATTTGCGTTTTATGTGTGTGAAATTTCTCTGGAAAGGTTGACAGGAAAGTGGATAGGAAAGCTGCCTCTGGGGAGAACTGGTGGGGGCTGGAAAATGGGGTGTGGGGAAAGGAAAGAGTTGTGTTTTTTTTTTTCTTTTTGCCGCACCTGGCAGCTGGTAGGACCTTAGTTTCCCAACCAGGAATTGAACCCCAGGCCCCAGCAGTGAAAGTGCCAAGTCCTAACCACTGGACTGTCAGGGAATTTCCAGAGATTTACTCTTCATTAAATCCCCTTTATTATTCTCTGAGCTTTTTATTGAGTATGAATGGTTCCTATTCAAATTGATGGAGGGAAACACAGAAAGCCCAGGAGAAGGCTCAGGAACTAGGCAGGAGGTCTCTGAGGGAGTTGGCACCTTCTTTGTGTCTCCAACCTGTCTCCAGCAGAAGCCCTACAAAAGCTTTTTACAGGAAAAAGCAGCTTGAATGTCTGCCTACATGGAACCGTGCAGCAAAAGAAGCACCTGCTGGGCTACTAACAGGTGATCCGGATGCAATCTCTTTCTTTAGACATTCCAAGCTTTATTTTGTAAAAGTTCAAACATATGCAAAAGTGGAGAAAATACTAAAATGAACCTCCATGTGCCTATCACCCAGCTTCAACAATCGTCAATCATAAAAGAATCGTGGTTCATCTCTGTATACCCTCCCACTCCTTCCAGGATTTTTAAAATATAACTTATTTAGTTATTTATTTTTGGCTGCACTGGGGTCTTCATTGCTTTGCATGGGCTTTCTCTAGTTGTGGCGAGCAGGAACTACTCTTCGTTGCAGTGCGTTGTCGTCTCACTGTGCTGGCTTCTCTTGTTGCAGAGCACGTGCTCCGTGCCCCCGGGCTTCTGTGCACCTGGGCTTCAGTAGTTGTGGTGCACAGGCGTAGTTGCTCTGCAGCATGCGGAATCTTCCCAGACCAGAGATCGAACCCAGGTCCCCTGCATTGGCAGGCAGATTTTTATCCACTGAGCCACCAGGGAAGTCCTGGGATTATTTTTAAACAAATCCCAGCCATCATATTACAGTTGATACAGGCCAACTGTATGCATCAGTATGTACCTATATAAGATGAGGACTCTTTTTATTGTAACACAATTATGTATTGTATCATAATTGAATCATAATATAATTATGTATTATATTATGTATATTACATACTACAATTATATACATATTGTATTAGATATAATACATAATACAATACTCTTTGAATCATAATACAATTCTCACATTTTTAATATCAGCAATATCAAATCTATTTTTTAACTTTTTATTATGGTAAAATACACATAACATAAAATTTACCATCTTAACTAATTTTAAGTGTACAGCTCAGTTGTATTAAACATATTAATAAAGTTGTGGCATACACAATCAAAAGAAGTGGGGGCAGAGTTAGAAAGGAGAGGAGGTTTTATATATTATTGAAGGTAAGCTGGTATAAATTCAAATTAGTGTATTATAACTTTAGGATATTAAAAGTAATCCCCATGGTAACCACAAAGAAAATAAGGTATATCAATAGAATATATATAAAAGGAAATGAGAATTTAAACATGTCACTATGAAAAACCAACTAAATAAAAGGAAGACAGTAATGCAGGAAATAAGGGACATAAAGTCAGAAGGCCTATTGAAAAGAAATTTTAAAATGGGGACTTCCCTGGTGGTCCAGGGGCTATGACTGTATTCCCGATGTAAGGGGCCAGTTTCAATCCCTGGCCTGGAAACTAGATCCCAGGTGCAGCATCTAAAAAAAGAGCCTGCATGTCGCAACTAAAATCTGATGCAGCCTAAATAAACAAATATTTTTAAATGGCCTTTACAAAGAAAACAAAAAAGCAAAAATAAATGTAAAAAAAAAAAGCAAAATGGTAGGAGTACCTCTCACGATATCATTGTGGTTTTTTTTTTTAAACTGAAATATAGTTGACATACAATACTATGTTAGCTTCAGGTGTACCACATACAAATAATGATTAAAATTTGCATACATTATGAAATGATCACCACAATAAGTCTAGTAACCATCTGTCCCCAGGCAAAGTTATTAAATGCTATTAACCATATTCCTTATGCTGTATATTATACCCGTATGGTGATATTGTTTTAAAATCCTTTTAATGTTATGTGTGCAAACAGCAGTATTTACAGATGAATTGATATGATATCTGGCATTTGCTTTAAAAATTGCTAGGGGGACAGGGAAGCCAGATAAAGCAAGGCTGGCAAGCTGTTGAAAACTGTTGAAGCCAAATGATCTGTACATGGGAGTTCTGTATATTATTCTCCCGACTTTAGGTATGTTTGAAAATTTCCATAACAAAAAGTTAAAAATAAACTATTTTTAAACCCCCTTTGACTAATAAGTGACTATAATTAAACAAAGAAATTAGAAGACCAGACAAGACACCAAGACCCTGGCACTGAATAGGCATTGCCAAAAATATTTACTGAAAGGCTGATAAACATAACTCAGGGAACATACACACTGAATCATCTTGTGAATTACATCTACCACTGAAACTAATAAATGAGCCATGCACACTTAGTTTTTGGTGAGTTCTACTAGCATGAGTCAGTTCCCTGGGGACCATTCTGTAGGCATTTTAAAATCTCATTTCTGAGTTCATAACGCCCTTTAGAAAATGACCATAGAAAAGTAAAACAAACAAACAAAAAAGTAAACCCACCCTGTCAGAGCCGCCTCTTGTCCTTCCCCAGATGACATGCTCCTGTCTTTCTAAAAATTACCACAAACCCTACCTCATAAGGCTGCTGCACTACACAAGGGTAAAACGTGTTAAATTAGGGCCTAGCACAGCAACTGTCAGGAAGCACTCATTCAAGCAACATCAGGCTGCTGAAACAGCCACTTCCGGAGCCTAGCCTCTCCTCACCCACCTGTTCTCCGCAGTGGCTGAGGTGTGCAGTTCTTTGCAGCTCAGTTTCATCTTGTGCTCAGTCATCCCAACCTGGGCCTTCTCTGTAGCATCAATGCCCAAAGGACACTCACAAGTAGGAAAGGCAGGGAAGCTAAGCCCCAGAGTCAACCTGCAATCAGTTGAAGAATGGAAATTGGAGGACATAAGTTCTAGCCTCCATGTCCTTCAGGTGGACAATTTCTGGAGACATTCTCTTTCTCTCCTCAGAATGTTTCAGTGGAATCGAATCCTGTCACTCTCCTAAGTTGATTTTTCCTTCTTCACAATCTCCCCCTCCCTCACATCTACTTTCTGGAATCACCTAAATGACTGCCTCTACCTCTGTCTCAGGCTCTGAATTCAGGAAACTCAAACCAGGACCGTCCCTTTCCCATCCTCCTCTCCTACTTCCCTCTGTTCTTCCTTCATAGGCTCCCCACCAACACCCCTGTCACCCCTAGACTGTAACATTAGCGCAGAGAATCCATCGATTTACTGGTCTCTCCGCATTGCTGCAGCACAAAGGCAGCACAAGGGCAGGGGACCCTGGGACACTCTCGGGATTCCTCTGTGTCCCTGGGGAGAGAGACATGTCCGCCAGTCAGCACTGCGCTCAGCCATGGTAGTCACTTAGGCTGTACACCTATCTTGCCATTTTCTGCCTTCCAGGCACACAGGATGAAGCTCTCAGTGCTCTTGAAATTAGGCATAACCACGGAACTTGCTTTCAACAGCGAGGTGTGAACACAAGCTCAGTGTGTTGTTCCTCATGGCAGAAGTGATCGTTGCCAATTCAACCTGACACCCTCAGCGCCCTCTTCTGACAGAGCTCTTTTAATCTGGACGCGGAGCAGCTATGACCATCAGAGCCACCCACTACTGATCCAATTAGGTAGCGTTAGTGAGAAATTCTTGCCTGGAGAATCCCAGGGACAGGGGAGCCTGGTGGGCTGCCGTCTATGGGGTCGCACATTGTCCGACACGACTGAAGCGATTTAGCGGCAGCAGTAGCAGTGAGAAATACAACTATGTTAAGCTACTAGGATTGCCAGATGGTTTGTCTCTCTGGCGTTACTTGGCCATTCTGACTGATACAAACTGAGTCAGGAATGCATATAAAGTTCACAGAGACACTGAGGGAGGTATCAGATGTCTCCAGAGGTTCAGAAAAGCTTCCTAGGGGAACTGGAGATAGGCCTCAAAACAAAGGTGCTCTGACTCTGTATCATTTCAATGCCTTTAGACCATGACATTTTTGCAACTTGTTTTATGTCCCTGGACATGTTCCAGTGTCTCTTAGTTTATAGTCTATGGGAACTTGAATAGAATCTGTATCCTACTGTTGTATGAAATTTGGATAAATCTTATGTTGAATTGGTTCATGGTGCTTTTCAGGTCTACTGTATCTTCTACTTTTCTGTATATTCATTCTATTAATTTTTGAGTGTTTAATGTTGAAACTGAAACTAAAAGTCTTAATTTATCTACTTAAAAATAATTGTAACATATATTGGTACTATTTCAGAAAGATTCTCTGGAAAAGGATATGGCTACCCACTCCAGTATTCTTGCCTGGAGAATCCCATGGACAGAGGAGCCCAGGGGGCTACAGTCCATGGGGTCACAGACAGTTGGATACTACTGAATGGCTAACACTAACTAACCTATGTGTAACTGTTCTGTATTTTCCAAGTCTCCTGTAAATGTGTTATTATACTTTGATAATTTAAAACATAAAAAAGAAAGAGGGGAAAAAAAAAAAAAGATGAGTGTTCTTAAAAGAGAGAGACCACTCCAGGCAAAGCAATCTATGGAAGCAGATGCTTGGATTCTGGAGACCTAGAGTCCATGAAGGGAACTACTTTACCCATAATTCCAAAAGTTTTAGGGTGGGAGGGGGAAGGGGAGGCCACAGTAGGAAGAGACCAGGGAGGAGGGTACATCCTACTGGGGAGCCAGGCTTGGGAGCTTGCACAGGAATTAGGCATTTTAGATAAGGAAGTGATAGAATTTCATTTGTGCTTCAAAAATATTATTGTGGAATCAGTGTGGAAAGAGAATTGAGAGAAATGGAAGACTGGTTAGGAGACATTTATAGTTCCGGCAAGAGACCAGGGGCTGAGACCAAACAGAGAAGTGGGGAAGGGGAAGCAGGAGGAGTGTTGAGGAGCGAATCCAAGACCCCTCTGATGACTCCCTGGGCTCTCCAAACACCCCGGTTGCTTCGGTCTCAATACTTATCTCAGTGTGTTGTGATTTCCTGTTTTTTTGTCTACAGTTTTCTTGAGGGTAGGAAATGTCTTTCTTTTTTTTTTTAATAACATTTTATTATTTGATTTAAGGGCTTCCCAGGTGGTGGCTCAGACAGTAAAGAATCTGCCTGCAAAGCAGGAGACCCAAGTTTGATCCCTGGGTCAGGAAGATCCCCTGGAGAAGGGAATGGCAACCCACTCCAGTATTCCTGCCTGGAGTATTCCATGGACAAAGGAGCCTGGTGGGCTACAGTCCATGGGGTTGCAAAGAGTCACTGAGTACTTTATTTTACTTCTTCCCTGGTGGCTCAGACAACAAAGAATTTGCCTACAATGTGGGAGACCTGGGTTTGATCCCTAGGTTGGGAAGATCCCCTGGAAGAGGGCATGGCAACCCACTCCAGTATTCTTCTCTGGAGAACCCCATGGATGGAGGAGCATGGTGGGCTACAATCCATAGGGTCACAAAGAGTCGGACACGACTGAGTGACTAAGCATAGAACTTTACTTTACTTTTACTTTACTTTACTTACTTTACTTTTTACTTTACCTGCAGTTCAGTTCAGTTCAGTTGCTCAGTCATGTCTGACTCTTTGGGACCCCATGAATCGCAGCACGCCAGGCCTCCCTGTCCATCACCAACTCCCGGAGTTCACTCAGACTCACGTCCATCGAGTCAGCGATGCCATCCAGCCATCTCATCCTCTGTCGTCCCCTTCTCTTCCTGCCCCCAATCCCTCCCAGCATCAGAGTCTTTTCCAATGAGTCAACTCTTCACATGAG